>NW_024609844.1:600000-827104 GCF_016920785.2 Ixodes scapularis
GGCTTTTTCTGTTATGGTTCACGGTATCAAAGTTCGCCTGGCAGGTTTGGCATCTGATCGCTCATCACCTCGGCGTTCATGTGGCGGAGCATCCGAAGTCTGTTCGTCACTTGGGCTCCAGAGAAGAGCAGGTGGCTTGTCAACAGAATGTTTCCTGCGCCTCTTCCATTGATGATGGGTCGGCTGCTCCACTTCCGCACGTGCTCGAGAGGGCAGATGCTGACCACTGTGATGAGCGTACCCTGGCTTGTGATGTCATTTTGGCAGGGTCTTGAGCACTCCTGGCATGTCCTGAAGAGTTCTCGCAGGCAGCTCTCAAAGACCAGGAACTGGCGTTATTTTTCTGGTGCTGGTGGACTTGACGCAGTTTGTCCGTCACTGGAATGGGATTATGTAAAGCGTTTTTCACAAATTCTAGGCATACATACGCATAGCTTACCTCTGGAAACCTTCGGCAGAGCGGGATGGAGAGTATGTTGCATCAGACTCTGCCACGCTGCTGTGAGCAGGAGACACACAGTCGTGTGGCACCTCAATGCTGCAGGAGGGGAAGGCAGCGTCGAAAGGGTTCAACTGCAGCGGTTCCTCCATGACCAGGGAAGCTGCCACCCTTCCGGTGATGTTCATTTCGGCAGTGCAGTCCCGCAAGATCCTTCCTGTCTCGCAAAATGCGGACAGTCCAGCTGCTGAGACTTGGGCCTGCAAATAGCACGTTTATACCCCAATGTTTTTCACAATGCTTGAAAAATGCAATTTGGGCTATCGATTGTTTCTAACAGTGCCACGAGCACAGCAAGCATCGAAGGCACTATGCATTCCAGCAATTTTATAACTCGTGCATTGTTTACACTGCTTAGACTATTCTGAATGCAACAAAAACTGACACTGAATAGAAATGTCCCTGCATTTATATCTGCTTCGTACATGTGTAATTCAAGTCGTTACTTGATGAGGTAAAATTCCGAGCAAGTGCCTACTCAAAATTTGGAGATAATCACGTAAAACTTGGAAATGGGCACATATTAGGTCCACAATACCCAAGGATATGTCATTTCTGTACTTTCCAGATGTTGCAAAAATGAGGGTAGAGTGCCTGTTGTAGAATGGGCAGATGTTTGGTATTTTACAGCAACTGAATATCTTGTGGCAACCTCCGATACAGTATTGCAAGCAGGGCATCTGGCCGCCGCCATCTCTTTTGGTTCAAGTAAGCACTTGCAATTGCAAGCCTGCAAAACCCGCTTTCATGTGCAGCGCATGTAGTTACGAGTATGGGGCACCGAACTCGGACATGCACTATGCTTGCATTTGTGTGTAGTCTGCTGCAACATAAGGTCTTCAGGGGAGGCTTTGCACGCAGAAAGCAAACCTTCACTTTCACAGAAGAGGGGCATGTCCCCTGGTATAACTAACTATGGTGTGCCTGACATGTCACATATACACACCATCATCCTTGCAGATTATTTTTCATTTAGTTACCTTGAGGATCCGTTTCCGGGTATTACACAAGGCAGGGTACGAAGGTACTGTTTAAACACATAAGAAAAAATCCAGTCGATAACTGGGGTAAGAACGCAATTTTGATAAATAAAACAAATTGTGCCTGCCTATTTTTACGGGCCCTTGAAGCATCTCTAACTGAACAAAATCGGTTCTGAACTCACTATCTTGAGAACTTCTTGCACATATTATGCTTCCACACAAGTGCCCATTCATAGTCGTAATTTTGTCAAGTGCACAACTTGAACTTGGTAGCTGGCTGCATGAGTCCTTCATGAAAACCCGCACGGCAGGCACAGGACATCTCATTTGGATGACCGGTTTTCACATTCGCTAGTTCCACCGTTCTTTGGCTGCGCATGCAAATTTCAAGCTCATGAGACAATAAAGTGTGTTCGAAGTTATAAAGCTCAAGCAAAAAGCGTGACAAAAAAAATTAAAAAAAGGCTGATCACATGCTTGAAATTGATGCGACGGTTGTTAGTGAAAGCAGAGAACCGTCCATTTCGGTCTGCATACATAAACTGTGCATAGCAGGACATTATGTTGCTTGAATCAAACGGGTTCACTACTCCCGAAATTACAGTGAGTGTGCAGCCGAGCTGTTGGATGTTAACCATGTAGAAAATAACCCAAGACTGTGATAAAGGATAGGAACTTTTATAATAAAAAGGGCAGGAGAAGAATCGTGAAATAATTAGGCTTTGGTGGACAGCAGCTCGTAGATAAATTCAGTATTTTAATTTTTTTTTCATCCAGATAGCAGTATGTTCTCAAACTTTAGAATTCTGTGACCACCACTATAGACGCTTTGCAGCAGCTGTGCATGGACGCCGCCATAACTGACCTTCAGTTTTTGTTTCCTCTTATTTCGTGTATTTCACTTCATCATTACAATAGCAGGCCAGGTTATTGCCACATTAGATTCCACTGGGTCCTTTTCTAAAGCATCGGCCTTTGTAGAGGATCGTCAACTACCGTTTCAGTTGCTCGGCATCTCGGTGAGACAAGAGAAGGTCAGCCATGGCGGCTGTAATTTGGCGCGTGTGTAAAGCGTTTATACTCTGTTTCACCTTGTGTTGTACCGCAGGAAAGGCTACAAGCACGAGCTCCTTGCTCTAGGGAACATCTCGGTGGCACAAGCTCTCGTGCACTAAGGGCAGCTGCCAACCCTGTGAGCTCGCGCTTCTAGCCTTTGCTGCGGTACAACATGAGGTGAAACGGAGTATAGCGTCACATTCTCAGCGGTATTCAGCTTTTTACGATCCGTAGTTAATTTACGCGAGCCGAAAAGCACGGTTTTCTCGTCTTCCCAACATCCTCACTTCCGAACGCACAGAAAAAAAACTTCCCCACGCCCCCCCCCCCCCCCCCCCAAAAAAAAAAAAAAAACGTTTTTTATTTTTTTTTTTTTGGGGGGGGGGTGGAGGGGGGTTGGGGTTGGGGGGGGGGGGTGGTTTGGTTAAATAAACTACGCACCGCAAAAAGCTCGAACTCCCTGATGCGACGCTGGCGATTAGGATAGAGTGCGAAAGATTGAGAAACCTACGTTACCTGAATCAGAAGACAATTTGGAAACAAAACTTTCTTTGTGAGCCGACATCCACCTAAGCGTAATATCTTCAAAACAATATATGACATTATGGACGCTTGTGGGATTTATATCAATAAGGGACACTTGTCTGCAAGAAATACAAGGTCGTCTTCTTTCTTCTACAGGCGCGCAAAATGGCATCTATTGTTTTTGAAGACGTTAGACATAGGGCTAACATCGGCCCATAAAGAACTTTATTTTGAATTATTTTCTGATTCGGGTAACGTCGTGTTTGCAACCTTTCGCGTTCTGTCCTAATCGCTAGCGTCACATTCTCATATAGTTCCAGCTTTATGGGATGCATAGTTTACTTACCCAGGTCGAAAGATGCGATTATATCTTTCATTGGAAACTCCCGGTATATGCCACGCGGACTGCTGCACAATGCAAGGCTCATGAATCTTTGACCAGACACTCACCAGGACTCTCTGGCGCTTTTTCGGGGGCTCCTCGGTCCTGCCGGCGACGGGAAGCAGAAGTGTCGGCAGAGCTGTGCATCGAAGGCGTTTGCAGTCACCGCTGGAAAATGCAGACGTCTCGAAATGCTCGGCACAGAAACGGGGAGTCCGGTTCAAGTCCTCGGTGTCGTCATCTCGCCCGGCGTCACGTAACCATTCGTGCCTTCGTGGATCCTTCTCTGGCAGAGCGAAAAACCGGAGACCTTTTCGAATATTTTTTACCTTTCGATTCAGGCACAACTTTACCACACAAACGCTCGGCATCACACGGAAGCGAAGACGAATAAACGTTTCAACACGTGGATGTCGATCGATTTGGTGAACCTTGCTTTGAGAACGGGAAGTGGGAGCCTCGGGAAGGAGATCCTCTTCCTTATCGTTATCACGGCGAGATAAGCTGCGAGCCACGCGCTTTCCACGACGGAGCCGCGTCGCCGCGTGGGCACATCACTCCCGCGTAACAAGGCGAGGAGAAAACGTAGTTCGCTCTTTTTCAAACAATAATAGCTGTATTACGTCACCTACAGCCAAAGATTTGACATTGTTGTCAAAATATAATGTGCATGTGCCTAAAAAGAGCAATAATAATAATTTTAGCAATCTTTTCGCAGTTCGCTATTTCTATTGGTCGAATTCTATGGAGGTGGTGGAGACACGGGATGGACCCCGCAAGAGGATATAGTGCATGTGCATTTCTATTGCTGTGAGTTTACTAGGGCGCCTCGCCGTTTAGAACTGGTCATTTTTATTGACTGAAGCCCAACAAACAATATGCTTCCAAAAACAAGCTTCTCCAAAAAGCACTTGAGTGCCCCTATAATTACAAAACGCTTTTGTAATTAAGATGTCTAACCAACTAGCCCAACAGTTAATTTTAATTCAGTGGCCACCGCTGAGAGCAGTTTCTCATAATTAAAGCTTATTAAGACATACCTAAGATCAACTATGGAAGATGACCGGTTATCGTCACTGGCAATTTCGTCCATTGAAAACAGGATAGCGTCCAGCCTGGATATGTCGCAAGCCGGAGCCCAATTGGCGATGTTGAAGGCTCGGAAGGTTGCCTGCTAGGGTATTCGACATGGTTAACTTGTGCTTTTGTTTTCTCTTTCTATCAGACTATTTCTATGGGAGACCCACAGTTGAAATTTGGTTAATCTGAGAAATAAATGTATTTTGAACCATTTGATCACGATGCCGACAAAACTCTCAATACTTGCGAACGTCGTTTGTTTTTAGGATGTGGTTCTCGACTGACAACGACAAAATCGCGACCATATGGGCTGGGTCACTCTGGTAAATTTACTAACAACGTGCTGTTGGGTGCGAAAATAGGGGAGGGGAGGGGGGGTGGGGCGCCACGGCCGCAGTTTGCCCAGGGCGCTTGTGGCTCTAAGGCCGGCCCTGCTCAAACCGTAGCAGGACTTGCTTCGCGAATTCACGTAAATGCCGCAATATCAAGCGAACACACACACAAAAAAAAAAAAAAAACCTACCCAAAACTGCGGTGACGACAAAAAAAAAAAACAAAAAAAAACAACGACGGGTAGGAGGATTAAAAGAGCCACACACAGAGTCACACACACACGAAAGCAGCACCAGCAGTGTGAGACGAGAGGCTTAACATTGTCTACCCATCTCTCGCTCGTGTGCGCTCCCTCCCCGCGGCGATGAATGGATCTTTTTCGGTTCCTTTCCCTTCTGAAATGTCTCAGCGTACCTTTGCAGACAGTCAGCAGCTCACACGCAACGTAAATTTACCAGAATCAGAGCCCATACGATGGAAGATGTCGCATCGGAAATTCAGAGCCGGTTCATTCGAAAAGTGTGGGGAGCTGCGGGACTGCACGTATAGTCCCGCGGTTACGGGGATAATCAGAGATATAAATTTGGTACTTTCAACCTTCGTAACGCGTTGTATATTGCGTGTATATTATATATATAATTAATTGTACAAGACTGCACTTTTAAAACGCGTATCAATGTAGGATAAACGCGCACAAACATTACCGCGCCGCTCGAGGAAAAATATTTTTTTTTTTCACGTCATACGCGTCGACAGCAGAAATCTTCTCACGCAGTTGCGCCATGGCCTTCCTTCCTTTGGCAATGTGACGTGCCCACTGGGAGCGCTACGGCCTTATTTCTAGGAGGTGTTAGTAGGAGAAGGCATGACGCCAACCGCGTAGCCTCCACAAGCCATGCTCCCTTGACGCCTCGCCTCTTTCTCATTTTCATCCTTACTCTCCTCACCTATCAAGCCAACGTGATCACATCACGTGACCATAGCTAGCCTTTGTCTAGCTATGGGGTACTAGAATACACCAAAGTCTAGCCTTCGATCTGATAAAGCCTACCGGACGGAGTGCGCGCAAGACTGCAAAGAATCCTTCTAAAATCAACCATCCATCTTACACGTGACATGTCACGCGCACCAATGGCTAAACAGATCTACGGTCACGTTGGCCACAACATCGTTTAAACTTTTTATGACTAGGCTTCACCAATATTGCAACGTGAACCCTTCTAGTACTTCTAACCTCCTTGCCCTCCCTCAGAATTTACGGCGCTCCGTGGTGGCCGCCATATTAAAACTTTATACCAGTATTGCTGCATCTGTAGGTCATCTTGAGAGCTGACGTTGGAGCTGACAGAGAAAATCTATCCACGGCGCAAGCGCAACGCCGATGCACGCTGGAAGCAAAACTCCCTTTCACCTTATGTTGTACCGCAGCGAAGGCTAGAAGCGCAAGCTCGTACGTAGCCTTGGTGGCCTTGGCTGCTGCCCTTAATGCACGAGAGTTTGTGCTGCTGAGATGTGCCCTAACGCAAAGAGCTCGAGCTTGTAGCCTTTTCTGCGGTAAATCATAAGGTGAAACAGAGTATAGAGCCGGTTTGATTTCGTTATTTTTGTTTGACCGGAGAAAATCATGCAACAACGCATGGCGCCGTTAGTGTTTTGGTTTGACGGGACGTGAGGACGTGAGGAGCTCCGCAGTTTGCGAGCACATGATTCGAAGACGTGACCGGAGAAGTGCCTCTGTGATGTTCCCGGAAGACATAAAGTATCATTCGTAATCGTCGTGTGAGCTTTGAAAGCGAAGGGAGTCACAGGGTCCACGAGTGCGCAGCCACAAGCCAAGGTTCACGACAGCGCTGCGTTGACTTCGGCGATCTCGTTCATGTTTGGGTCAACACGGCGATGCAAGAAAAAGCCGAAACGTTCGTGGTGTGTGGTTCGGTGCTTGGAGGTAGAAACCCACACTAACACGGAGCTCAAATTGGTTGTTGTGGGGTTGAGGTTCAATGGGTTCAGTCCCGTCGTTGTCAGCTGATCCGGTCCAGCTGGTCCGAGAGGACGCAGCGAGCGTTTTTAAAAGTAAACCCCCCTTCGTTCCGTTTCAAGATGTGGAAGATTCCCGACGCATACCGTGAGTAAAAAGCTGCGGGCGTTTTCCACGAAATTACGTCGTCTTAATTGAACAATGGACTTCGGATTGTTGTCCTAAATCTGCCGTTTTTATGTTTCGTGTTGTTGGACTGCATTTGCACAGCGACGTGCTTGCACAGCGACGCACACCGCTCGAGAAGATGATTCGGTCCTGCAAACGACCAGTTATACAGAATTTCAGGGAAACTGAAGTCACCACCGATATTTTCCTGTAAATGTCGAGTGAGTTTCTTGCGCTCACCATGCGGTGTGAATAAATTAGGGCAAGATTTTCTACCTGCCCACAGATGCATGAACTGAAACCCTTTTTTACGTAGTGAACATAGTGTTTTTTCTTTACTTTGGGAAGAGGCGTTGGTGCATTTATTATGGTACAATCACTTGAGAGTTGAGAAATTGGGAGAGCGAGGAAGTTTTCCCAACTTTGTTTCTTTTTTTTTGTCTCTGGCACTGCCCCTAGTTTCAAGTTCCAATTTTAGTAGGCATACCTACTAGCAGGTACAAACTGCTCTAAAGGAGGTACAAGACAGGGGGACTCAGGACGGTACGGACTCCGTGTTTTGCCCTTTTCGCAAGGTGACTGGGTAAATGCTTTCGCGAGGCAAGCGAAATGTGCAAACGATTTTTGTTATGCTTGTTGTTTGCATCTCCAGCAAAACGAATAAGATGATCTACAAAGGCACAATCACAAGCCAAGATTTACGATAACAGTGCGTTTGCTTCGGTAGTCCGTGTAGTTGTACTATACCCTGCTATCTGCAACACCGTGTCATGACAAAGAGCTGGAACGGTCACGGCTTGTGCTGGGCTACCGGTTGACAAAAACCGCATCGCCCGCATCGGCACCGAGTGCACTTGGGCTGTTGATGCTCAAGCCTTTCATCCGCGGCTTGTCGCCAGCTGATCCCGTTGCTCGACGATAAGGAAGCGGAGAGTGTCCACCCGTAATGGAGAGGTCCCGGGTTCGATACCCAAACCAAGCGGATTTTTTCGGTCGCTCACCTGTCACCCAGCTGTGTTTGGAGATTTGTGTTTGTCCTTTGTCTTTCTTGTTCCCCTTCTCCAGGGATCATTTTCATCCTTCTTATCCAGCTCGCTTGCACCTTTGCATTTAATTGCATTTTAATAATAACCTTAAATTGTAAGTTTAACCCTTGTTGGTGTTAGACTGGCGGCGGTTGATAAAACCCGTTTGCTCTACTGACGTCTAACCCCTGGCTAGCTCGGTTGGTAGAGCGCTCCACCTGCAATGGAGGTCCCGGGTTCGATACCTGAACCAGGCGGATTTTTTCGGTCGCTCACCAGTCACCGAGCTGTATTTGGAGATTTGTGTTTGTCCCTTGTCGCTCTTGTTCCCCTTCTCTAGGGATTATTGTCATCCTTCTTGTGCAGCTCGCTCGCACCTTTGCATTTAATTGCGGTATAGTAATAACCTTAAATTGCAAGTTTCACCCTTTTTGGTGTTAGACTGGTGGCGCTTGATAAAACCCGTTTGCTCTCCTGACGTCTCCCCCCCCCCCCCCCCCCCTTCCCGCGATGCTGCGCGGACTGCGCAAACCAGGGCCTGGCTCGAAACTTTGTCGGATTCAGAACGTTTGTACCCGAGCGCCGGCAATTCAAAATGTTGTTTCGTGTGAGTTGCCAATTAATTAAGATGATAAGCAGAGGCCCCAAGCGTCAAACCGCACCGGCGCACCTGCACCCTCGTGACAACGCGGAGTAGAAAAAAAAAAAAAGAAAAGCAACGAGCCTGTTTCCATTTGACAATGGGCTTTTGAGAGTAGCGACGTTCTGTCACGAATTTCTGCACTTTTTGTTGCTTTAGTTTGGTTGTGTCTCTGTTCAGCGCGTGTTTTTCTTTCTCACTAAAACCCCCATATGGATCTCTTTGGAACCCTACGCTACGACCGCATCCATGTCGCTACGACCGCATCCATGTAAACCTGTCGATATTCGCTTCCACTTATCGGATTATCTCTGGAGGTGCCCGCCTCTCTGCCGCTAGGACAAGGCCGCAGGGCAGCTTATTGCCTCCTTCCTGAAAGGGAGAAATGGACCTTTTGTAGAAACATCGGTCGAGAGTAAATGGTTCCAGTACCCTCTCTCTCTTCCTTCTGGCCGAGCAGAGAGGGAAGATGATTTCGTTGTGTCGACTTCGGGGCGGAAGATTACCCACGATGGGGATAAAGGCGAGTTTGGGGGAGCCATATCTAGGCCACAGCGCCTCAATGGGTGAACGGGATGTAGCTGACTCTTTGGGTGTGGAACGGGTGGGAGAGGCCTTGCGCGCGCGTTGTTTTCTCGCCACTTAGCCTCGAACCCAGTCGCGTGTCTAGGTGGCAGCACATATTCGCCAAGAGGTCCATTGTAGACATGCGTTTCTGTCGAGGCCAGTCGTCGGGAGTTTTTATTTTTATGTTTTGCTCGGGTGGCTTGGTCCGAGTAGAAAATTATTTCCTCCGACCTCGAGCTCGGAGACCCTGGCAGGTGGCGGGAGAAGGGCGGACCCCCAGAAGGGCCGGGCAGGTTGGCTGGACGTTCCTCCCGTCGTCTGTTCCCGTGAGTCGTACGGGCTTCGGTTTTTCTTTTTTCGGTAGTGAGTGTGCGCGCCTGCGTTGCGTCGACCGCCGAGCAACCAGTCCACCACGCCGGAAAGTCAAGCCTTCGTCGTCCGTCGGACCCAAGACGTCGGTGAGTCTTCGGACTTCGTTTGAACCACGGTTGAACTTTCCCCTAGACTTTGGGTTCACCAGTGCAGCTTTCCCTTCCTCGGAACTTTCGTTTTCTATGCGTAGGCGAATGTTATTCCCGGCTGCATTTGTGCCGCCAGCGGCGAGTTGTTTCGCGTTGTGTCGGGAATTGAGTGCTGTTTTATTGTTCTTCGTGGCCCCGCCGCCCGAAGTTTCGTCAGTGTGTTGCGTTTGGTTGAGTTTTTCGTGCGCGGCCGTGCGCGGCTTTTTATCGCTTCTTATTAAATTTCTTGTTCTTTTGTTTTTTTATCCCTGCGTGTCGTCGCGTTCCTCAACTTTACACCGGGCGTGGACCTATCGCTTGTCACCGGTCCGCACCTAGCATTTTTATTATTTTTCAATAATTTCTCGTTTAATATCCGAGTGTTTCATTTATCGAGTTTACTGACTTGCCTCCCCCCCCCCCCCCCCTTCCTTCCCCTTTGTGACACCTTCACCGTCGTCCTCGGAGGGCTTCGGCCGACCTGAAGGGATTAAACGTCGCCATCCCCGCACAGAATAAAGAATATAAAAAATACGGAGATTCAAGCACGACAAAAATATGAAACCCTTCCGCGTCCCTCAGGGGGATTGGTCTTTGAGGGTCATTCCTTTCCTTCGAGCACCCTTTCCAGGCGAGCTGCCTTCGAGTTACCATTAGCAGTTCCCAGTGGTAAAGACTACGGATTACCAACTTGAAAAACCGTTGGTTGCCGTTTCCGAGAATTCATTCATAGAAGCGAAAAGAGGAGCTAGCGTTATTGTGAACAATCTCAAAGTTATTGGCTGTCACTCCAATCTCTTCAGGTCTCAGCGTAGGGATATTTAAATAAGGTTTGGCTTAGACAAAGGTGACAATGGCCCACTGAATGGCAACGAGCAATTGAATTTTATTTTCGTAATTTGTGATTAGAGTGTGTTTCTGTATGGTGTCTGAGCCAATCATGTCTTGCTTGCCCGTTTCGAGCTTATCGGATACATCACATGCAGCGCCGCGAAAATGGTAAGCTTTTTTTTTTTATATTGCCCTTAAGTTATTTAGTGCTCGTTGCTCTGATTATATGTTAAAACAACCAAGTCAGGCTAAAACTGTACTGAGGATATAATTTCATAAAAAAATATTCTAACTTATTTCGTAGGTATTATTGTATCACGCATTCTGGTGTAGAGCTTTTTGGCAGATGTTTCGTCACATAATAGCCGACGCAAGAATATTTTACTTTACTTTACTTTATCCCGCAGATTGTGTTCTTTGGTGACAACGTTTGGTGTTGGACGAGAAAACGGGGTTTATCTGAAATTATGTTGAAGAAAATGTGGGTGCGATTCCTCAATCACCGCGGAACATTCGCGTGACCCGAATAATCGAAAGACATCCCCGTACCAAGAAAAAAAACAAAAACAAAACAAAAACACGAGAAGTGGGGATTTACGGCAAAACCCAGCTTCGCGGTCAGTTCATCGGAGGCAGTGTTTTGTGCCAAAATAAAACTGTAGATGACGATTTTTTTTCCGCAAAGGTTGGTTTTTTTTTTTTATTTAAGGACCGATTTTGATAAACCCGACTTCGGGTTTAATTTTTGTGGTTTATCGGGGTGTACTGAAAAACCCAAACATAGTCTTAGTTCGTGCGAAATGGGTACAATGTTAAAGGAGCTGTGCAACGATTTTAGGGTTGAAAGAATTGGCATCTTCCTCTTTTGACGTTGGTTATCTTGTCTTAAAGGACAGAAAACCCCTCTGTCCTTCGAAATGTTGCGATTCCGCCGCGTAATCGCGAGGCAAAAATTAGAATATTCCCCGACCTGCATCCGCGAGCGGCGGCCATGAGAATCACGCGGCATGACGTCAATGGGGGTCTTGAAGAAAGATAGCAATTTGTTCGAATACCTGCTCGATAAAAGGTAAGTTTCCTATAAATCTCGTCGCTCCAAAATAAATATAAATCCGTCAAAAATCTGGTATCATCGAGAAAACTTTTATTATACGGAGTTTTAGTGGCGCCATCTATCCTAGGCCCACAAAACAGTCAGCTCTATCTGCTACCGCGAACAGCCGCCAGAAGAAGCCGTTGGGGGGGGGGGGGGGGGGGGGGGGGGGGAAAGGGGGGGGGGGCAGAGCCGGACGGAGATGGCCGGACCCGGATGAGACCTTTCCTCCTTTCACCATATTATTCGCGCTGCGCCAGCACGTGCTCACGCCCTCGCTGATGCTCGAGGGCATGGGTCTCAAACACGTGGCCCGCGGGCCGCGTGCGGCCCGCAACTCGCTCGCACGCGGCCTGCAGTCCCGTTCCAGTGTCTCAAGCGCTAGAAATGTCATGCGCCCTTGTGATCTCATCTCGCTGATTCATTTTCCCTCGAAAATTAGCCCTGCTCTTTTAACGTATTCACATAGTTTGCATTCATCTGTGTTCATTTGCCCTTTGTTTCGCATAATGTTTTTGCTTCCCAGCTTTTTGTAACATACAACAATTCCGCTACTAGACTGCAAGCGGAAACTATTCATTGAAGGACGCATTTCGGCTGCGGAAACTCTCGATCAGCAGGAGTAGCTGGCAAAAGATAAAGCTACGAGCTTGGGATTCTCGCCTTCCTTTTTCTGATTTGGAATCCGCTATTACAATATTGGCACATTGATGTGCCTCTCTGTAATCGACTGGCGTGAGAATTATTTGTGCGGAAACAGTGTCGCGGCGTGTACTATTAAATCAGTAGACCGGGTGTCACGCAACTGTTTTCTTTTCTCAATGTCTAAACCGCCCTCCGCTTACCTTTCGGTCGTGGCCCAGGTGAAGGAACGGCACGGGGTTCTCCGCAGTTCACCGACCATCCAAGACATGGTCGGAGAACACACGACTGCTCTTCGATGGCAAGAAGTCGTTCCTGTTTAAATTCGCCAGCCACCGGCGTCGTAGGTCCAGAGCAGCGGGGAACCGGTGCAGCATAAACATTGCGCACCCACATTCATCCTGTTTGACAGCGTGGGTCTCGCGCACTGAATCGGCGTTTATTTTACGTTTTTTTTTATTGGTTATTCTTACAGCCAGTGCTGCCCGGTCGATTCTTTTCTCGCATAGGCCACTCTAAAAAAGAAGGGAGGAGAAAGGGAGGAAAAAGCGATGTTTTTCCCTGTCGCCTACGGAAGGGAGGAAATCGCACCCGTTCCTCCATTTCACCGATTTAGATGCAGCGCAACCTGGTGGCGTTTGAAAAAGGGACGAAAATTCCTCCCCCATGTTCGCGGCGGCGGCAGCGGCGGTCGAAGCGCCGCTGCCGCCGCGAACGTGTTCAATGGCGGTGACGAACGGCAACTTGAGGGATTGGCTACCGTCACCTAGAGCAATCCCACTACGGCCCATGGGCGGTGCTAGGAGAAAAAAAGCGGAGCTGCGGAGGCTAGCAGGGGTACACTAGTAACAAAAAAAAAAGACCGAGGCACTTAGCGCGGCGTGCGTCTCGCAAGAATTAAGCGCGAAACACATGTACGACGAAACCGTCCAATCCGACCTGCGGACTGCCGGAATGACCTTGGGGCCAGAGGGTTTTCGTAGCATCGGAGAGCGTTGAAAACCCTCGCCTCCGACCGTCGTATTGCGCGGTCGGACGTCGGATCGGACGGTTTCGTCGTACATGTGTTTCGCGCTTTACGCCGTATGTGCCCGCTTCGAGATCGCGCTTATTCATTGTGAATGAAACCTTGCAGCAGCGATAAGTACTGCTGGCGACTTATCACTGGCATGGCAAGTACGACCGCTTTCGTCGCGTCCCTTGCTACATGACAAGTAGAAATAGTGACCCTGGAGCGACTTAACAAAAAAAGGACGGAGAGACACGGAACTATCTATCCTTAACCAGCTCGCCTGCCTATTTGCTTTAACTTTAGTAACAAGTAGGGCGCACAAGAAATAATCGTCATAAGCGTGGAATTTTTTTTTTCCTTGATCACGTAGTTGCTAAGATCACTGCTCTATCCGAGTGGACACGTCTATACGTTCCTAGCCCCGTCACCTCCGCGACAAACATATACTCTTGAAATAAAGCGTACGGTAGTACCATACAGCGAAAGGTAATCCGTGCGACGTTTATTTCAGTTCTGTGTAAAATAGAACAGCATATCTAGGCGATAGGAGCGAGCACTGCGTTGCGGCGAGCGACTGCCTCCGACACACACTGTAGTCCGTCAACATCGGGACCACAACCGGCTTGCGGGAACACGCGATTTTTTTTTTTTTTCAAAACCCTGAGCTCCGCGCAAGAAAGGAGACTGAAATGACGATTCGGCGAAGCAACGAAGCAACAAATCCGGGAGACAAGGTCAACTTCATTCGGGTAGCACTGGTTGCGGGGCGAAGGGAGGGAGGGAGGCCGGATCCGCGGTCTTGAAGGAACGGATGATTCACCACAGCGGACGGTTCACCGCCGCTTTTTTAGTTTGTGCGGCATCGCCTGCTACTGTGTGCTACATATCAAATAACGCACTCGCAACAAAAAAAAAAAAAAAAAGTAAAGTGAATAAACAATTCCGTCGCACTTTTGTTTACTTTTATGCGGCCCACTTAGTCCCTTATCAAGCGGTTTCTCTCGTGTCGCGAAACGAGCGCTGGCCGGCTGTAGTACACGACCAAGCCGACCCGGCGTCAACAACGTGGATCTCAAGTCTTCTCGTCGCAAATGTACTGGACGTACTTTTAAAAGAAGCAAGGATGAACAAAAGCTTACTATTAACGTTTTATTTAGATAGCGACATGAAATGAATGTTACTAACAATTGCTGTACAACCTTTATTTTAGCTTTAGTGTCCGAAATAGTTGCATTGCGTTAGCTCTCGTAAAGCTATATTCTGCAACGGGTTGCAAACGTTCTCTAAAACATGAAAACAAAGCTCCGCTACGGTATATATAGCGGAGGCCATACCCATAATGGATTGCTTATAGAGTTGCGGAAGTGATTGAACAATCTTTTGATCTTCTTTCTGAACGATCTTCTTTCTATTTCACGATTTGTTCTTTCTTTTTCTTTCTACTTCAAGATTTTCTGTTTTTCAAACCACAGTCTCAGGTTTTCAATCGTCATCTAAAACACTCAACACGGTTTTTTTTAACTTTCTGACTTGGGCAACGTGATGTTTTCAAGCGGTTGCCATACCAAAGTCATGGTTGGTGGGTCCTTATCGCTCCCGGCACTTACCTTTGATAGGAAACACGCTCCAGGTTAGAAAATTAAAACAATAATACATTTTTCTATTACGGGTGACAAAGCATGACCCAAGATATGTCCTCTGCTCTTGCAACGAGTTTTGTTAAAACCAGTAATATTTTTTGTTTGAAAAATTTATTGAACTTCTTGTGCAGCAATTAAAATTAATTATTCCCCCACCGAAACTTAAAATAGATTACACTGGCACTGAACACTCCAATCAAGCAGTAGCTTGGTGGCAATTTTCAGCATCAGTGTACTGCATTTCAACACTGCATTGCCAACATGATTCTTCGAACTTATTAAAAAATAATCATTAAATTTTAGTTATTATCCTAATGATCTACATTCGCTTTGATCAGGCTGTTGAATTAAGAGATGGGGGCTATTCCGAGAGACGAGTGAAATAATGTTTATAGTACGAGTAATATTTGCTCCGTCTCTCCGTGTTTATGCGACAAAGTATGGCAGTCACCGGCCAAGTCGGATTCAAAAATATGACTGCCATATATAGAGAGAGTGCGAACTTCGCATACGTGGAGAGGGGTGGGGGTTCGGTGTCGCACACCAAAGATTGTGTACTGCATTTCTTGTCACGCACAAAGACTGTTTCTTAAAGCCGAGAAAATAGAAAGAACAGAAGTCTTTTTGAAGCATGTAAATAACAAATACTTTTGATAAAAAGTTAAAAAAAAAAGGGGGGGTTCGGTGTCGCTGCGTTGTTGCTGTTGTGAGCTGTTCTGCTTGTGTTTCGTGTATTCTTGTAAGCCCAAACACTTCACTGTCATCTTAACCGCGAATGGAGGTCTTTGACGCCTTCTTTGTTGCGTGTGCTCGCGCACACCGGCGGCTGCTGGCTCGTGCGCCACTTATTATGGGCACTAAATTCTTTGGTTCAGTATCCCTTTAAAGGGTCGGTCAAACGAAATTTTGATTTGACGAAACAACGTGAAAGCGCTAGGCGGGGGGCTACAAACCCGAAAGCATCACTCGTTAAGGGGCCCATGAAACAAATTTTGGGCTGGAATAAATCAATTTATATTGGGATTTTACTAATAGCACATCATTCAGTGGGCCAAAAGAAAAAAAAAAAAAAGGCAGAAAGTCAAAAGCCTGACTTACCTCCTTCCCTCCGTAGGTCTCTGCCAGACATGTACAAATTACTCAAAAAAGGTAGTTAAGTTACTGAGTATCGACGCCAGAAGTAATTGGAGGTAGAAATTACGTATTGGTAATAGTAATTGAGTAAACTACTAACTACTGTAAAAAAGTAGCGAGTTACTTTGAAGTTACTTTCGAAGTTACTCTTTATATATGTGTGGTAGCAAAATGAACAGAAGTTTTGATCGGTTCCCGGACATTTCATCGAACGCCGTTTCGTCGAACGCCGTTTCATCGAAAAAATGGACGTTTTATCGAATCGCTGACGGCCGTTTCATCGAATGTATTTTATATAAAGAGTGTGAAAGATGCTCTTTTATGCACGACTCGAGTGCATTTTCGAGTCATTCACCCATTTCATCGTCAGGTTTTTTTAATTTCCAAACTTGTAGCTGTTACAATTTTTTTTTTGATGCAAGTAACTTATCAGTATATTTGTACCGATTTTTATGTTTGTTTTGCATATTGTGTTTACTGTTCACCTCCTCTGTATTACCCGATGGGCCTTGAGGGTATTTTAACAAATAAATAAAAAGTCGCCCTCCCCCCGGTAAGAGCGCACTCCCAACTCATGGAGGCCAGAAGGCGACTTAGGTTTTGCGCAGGCGCAACAACTTTAGCCATGTGAGCCTCCTAGCCTCTCATGTCTTTCTATTGATACTTTTTTTGCTGCACGTAGCTTGCAGCACCTAAAGCTAAGGTGCTATTTATGAAACTACAACGAACCATTGTTTTTTTTTTTTTCTTTTTTTTGGTTCTAAGACTTAACGGAGTCAAAAGTAAGTACGTCACTTCAGATTTTAATTGAAAACTTTCGGGGGTTCATGTGTTCGTGCGACAGCCATTCACCGTTTAAAATGATGAGCAATTGCTCTCTAAAAGTTCCCCACAGCCATGGTCTGTCGGTTCTCATAAAAAATGCGGACCCTATCATTTCTTGCCGCTATGGCCTTCTTCTGGCGAGGAGGCTCTTGGGAACTCAGCATCGCCTCCAGCTTGTCTTCCTTCAGTTGATGTTCAGCGGCGATGTAAGTTAAAAACTTCCAGAACCCGAAATGGGCACCTCCGACCAGCTTCAAGAAGCGGGAATGCCACCCTGGCGTTCGATAAGACGACGTTCGAAAAAATGGCGTTCGATGAAACGGCTTCGATGAAACGGTGTTCGATGAAACGGCGTTCGATGAAACGGCATTCGATGAAACGGCTTCGATGAAACGGCGTTCGACGAAACGGCGTTCGATGAAATGTCCGGTCCCAGTTTTGATCCGTGAAAAATCCTGCGAACCTAAAATAAATGCAGTAATTTTATGGTTTGCGTTTTCACTCAAATAGTTTATTTGCTCGCAGACGCAATTGTCTTTCAAATTTCTTATCGCGGAGTTTTCCCCTTTTCCTCCTAAAGACATCCCCAGCCAAGCTAAAAGGACCTTCCACCGTGGCGCTGGATAGAACGGCAGCGTTTAATTTCAGAAACAGACTGTGCAGGGTCGGGTATGCGAGTGTCAGCATCTTTGGTGTCCATGACGAAACATGTGAAGTTTCTCTCGGCCCTAGAGGGTCTTTTATAACAAACTCTCCTCCTTTTTTATTTTTTCTTCGGCAAGTTGAGATTGTTATGACTGGCCCCTCTTTATTCCCAGGACGTTCGGAGAGTACGCTGAGTGAGCGCACCTGACCGTCATGGGGTAAAGTTTCGCGCCACGACGTTGAAGTCATCCTCTCGTTCCAGTCCTAATGCTACGCTACTAAAAAATTTTTTTTTTTTTTGATACGAGGCATGTTTCGCCACTGACGCCGGTTCCAACAAAAGGTTCTCCCAATGGTGACTCGCAATGCTCGCCGGCGACTACGGTATCTTGACACGCCTGACAAATAAATCGTTCTCACTAGATTTCCTGTATAGGCTCCCTACGGGAGCCAGAGTTGCGCATTTGTTTTCCCCGCGCCGCCACGCCGCTATTCGCCGAGATCCGTCACGTGAGGAGCAAAGCATCCGTTGGCGCGCAAGAAAGCCACCTTTACGGTCGCTCCGCCGACGTTTCTCTTGCCCCGGCGTATGTTTCCCTGCTTTCCGGCTCCTTTTCATCCTCTCCTGTTTTCCATGCGCGGCAGCGCGCGCGGTGCCGCTATTCGCCAAATTTAGTCACGTGAGGAGCAAAGCATCCTGCTCGTGCGGGAAAGCCGGCGCTACAGTCACGCGCCGAGGCTGAATGCGCAACTCTGCTAGTTCTCACCAAAGAGGAGGTCTCCCTGGCGTGGAAGTTCGGAAGGACGCGAAGGATTACGTGAACAAGCATCCTCGTTCGTACAGTTGCAGGTCGAAGCGGGAACGTGCTTGCTCAAATGAACGGATTATCCGTGTCTGCATTTGTGCACGGGGGAGTCCGGCTTTGCAAGGGAGTACGCGCTGACGACGAGGCGACCATGGGAAGAGTTGCCCAGGTGCAAGGTCATTCCAGTGGCGTCTCCAGTGGAACCCCCAAACCGCTTGAGGTAGGACTCACTGAAAGCAAACAACACACACACACACAAAAAAAAACCTCGGAGTGTTTTTTCTTTTACGGTTGCGGCTGAAGCTGGATTACCGGATTAGGTCAATACCCGACCAAGGCTTGTTAAGCATCTCTTCCTGCGTTCGTGCGCGCCAGTGTTGTTTTTGCTGCTCGTCGCCACCATGGCCCAAGGACGCCTGTGATGCAGTTTCTACGGCTGCCGAGTAGAAGTGCGTAGGAACGGAATGTGAGGGGGCCCCTTGTTCGGGAATGCCACTTCATATGCCGGCGTCTTATTTACTTCTGTGCTCAAACTTTTGTGATCAGCAAAGTTAGCACTACATTTCAAAAGTAGCTAGTAATTTGAGTAGAAGTTACCTAAAAAACGTAGTTAAATAAAAGTACTAATTACCCAAATAAAGTTGTAATTGAAAGTTACCAAGTTAGTCAGAAAAGTAGTTAAACTACAGTAGTTTGAGTAGAGTAGTTGAACTACGTCCAAGTCTGGTCTCTGAATTTTCACTGGGATACATCCGCGGACCCCGCAGCGCGTCACCGGCTCCAAACGCACGTCACACGACGCCGGACCTCACTTATTCCCTTCACCCCTAAGCTGACATTGTGGTGGAAGCTACGCGCTTGCCGGACCAATCAGCCACCCCCCTTTCATCACCTGACTTCATTCTCTGCACGTGGATATGCGCGAGAGAGCGAGATTACGTGGCAAAAGTGTGGCTGGCTCAAGGAGCACGTAGCTTCCACAGCACTGTCAGCTTCCGGGTGAACGGGGTGGCGAAAGCAACTTTTGTCTGAATTTTGAGCGACGGGCTAATCTTCTCGGGGGAGAATGGATCTGTCCGGATTACACAAACGAGAGTCCGAGCAAGGGGCTCCCACTTTTCGTCTTCTTGAACTATTTGGTAGAATGCGCGATTTATGAGTTGAGGAGGAAAGTTAAAAGAGCTGTGCAACGATTTTAACGTTGAAAGAATTGGCATCTTCTACTTTTGATATTGTTCACCTTGTCACAAATGACAGAAAGCACGCCTCCTTTCATCGAAATGTTGCGATTCCTCCGCGTAATAGCGAGGCAAAACTTAGAATATTCCCCGACCTGCAGCCGCGAGCGGCGGCCATGAGAAACACGCGGCGTGACGTCAAAGGGGAATCTTGTAGAAAGATAGCAATTTGTTCGAATACCTGGTCGATAAAAGGTAACTTTTCTATAAATCTTGTCGTTCAAACATATATATAAATGCGTCAAAACCCTGGTATCATCGACAAAACTTTTATTATACGGAGTTTTAGTGGCGTCATCTATCCTAGGTCCACATAGCCGTCAGCTCTCTCTGCTACCGCGAACAGCCGCCAGAAGACGGAGGGGGAGGGGGACAGGGCCGGTCGGGCGGTCGGGCTTTGGCCGGATCGGTATGAGACTTTCCTCCTTTCACCATATTGTTCGCACGGCACCCGCAAGCACGTGGTCACGCGTTCGCGAGCGGATGAGTTCTCGCTGCTCACTGATGGCTCTAAAGAGAGAACTTTTCCGGATCCCCGCGCCTACCCCCTCAACGTCACTGCGCACGTGACCCGGAAGACGGCGTACGAGTTGAGAGGCGGCAAGAACCTGGATATTTTTCATTTTTTAAAATAAAAGCTAGGGTATCCAGGCAAAATCTGTTTTCTGTAGTTCACTTCAGAAGTGACCTCGACTTCCACAATAATTTAAGCAAAGCCCTGAAATTGTTGCACAGCTCCTTTAAACAGGAAAAAGTTGAAAAAGCGTTTCATGACTCCTTTAACTGATACTTCCAACGAGTATTTATATTTTTGTGAAAGAAAAGCGCGCTTGAGCGAGGCCAGAAAAGCCCGTGACGTCGCTTTTCTTGTTTCCTCCTTTTCTCGCTTTGTCCCCACAAGGACGCGAAGAAAGAACGATCAAGGCCGTTTCCCTTCCTCAAGAATTCTGCAGAAAACGCGACGTCGCGATTCTCACTCAATCGCATCCTTATTTTACGAAAATACGTCCATCTGTTCGAGATATCCCTTTATGAGTGGTGTTTTGGGATTTAATTGTGGCGCCTTGTTGAACACCCCTGCTACCCCATCTTGTAAAATCCAAATTTCGTTTCAGCATCCCTTTAAGTCTTGACACAGCCGATGCTACAAGTGCGAGCTTCGGGCTTTGAGTGTCCCTGCCAAGCGCGCCCGCTCGTGCAGTACAAGCACTGTTCAGGGCCAGATGCCCGCGCCTGTAACATCAGCTGAACTTAGGCTGAAGCGAAGTATAAAACTTGTTTTGGGTAGTACTAGTGCCACTAAATAAGCTACGCTTCAGAGTAACGACACTTGGCCATATTGTGGCTTAAAATCATGGTTGCCAGTTATCTGAAGCTTTATCTGAAATCACAGGAAACGCTCTTCCGTCCTCCACAAATCTTTAAACAGTCCCCGACAGAGAAAAGCAATATTACATGAGCTTCCTAACACCGAATCGAATGCTGAGGAAGTCGCACTTTTGAATCATGACGATCTGCAGTTGCGTCTGCTCTGCACAAGCCCCAATATGGCGGCGCCCACAGCAATGTCGGGGAACGGAGTGCCGGTACTCTAAGCGCAGCTCATTTAGTGGCTCTAGGTAGTACAAACTTGAGCGTCTCAAGCCGTCACACAGTAAAAGCGTGCTTGCTCTTGGTGCGGAACGCGATCACGAGGAAAATATAAAGAAACTGCAAGAATTTGAACGCAGTCGAAGCACAGTTTAAAGCTAAGACGCAAAGACCGTGAGACGAGCGTTAGCCACGAGACGGCGTTTCACGTTTTTCACGTGTTTCACGGTGTTCCTAAGTAAAAAGGGGAAAAAATAGAAATGAAAGTGTGGGGCGCCAGATATTCTGACGTGACCACCCCCAGAGATAAGAGACACATACCCTAGACATGGTGGCATGGGTCTGGCCATAGCCTCTTCTATACTGACAAAGCCTGGCAGATTGCAACGAGAAGCGCCCGCCGAAATAGAAAAGGTCGCGCGGTAGACAATGGTTGAGAGGAGAGCCAGGTGACTGGCGACCCGTTGCGGCGAGATGCGGAAACGCAGCGTGTCGACACTGCCGCGAGGCTCTGCGGCGAGACGCAAGGACCCGGAAGTGTGTTTTAAGGTCCTCACCGCTGCAAAAACTGTGTGCTGACGTGCAGGTTCTCCGAGAAATGACTCTTTGATGCTCTGTGCTACCATATCCTCGCGCTCAAAATCTACGACACTATATAGGGTTCCGTCGTCGAACTGCTAGGTTTTCTGAGTATTGAGGTGGCTATGGTCTGGTACTTTCGATTGTCTTATGGGGAGCTTATTGCTGAGCGCGTGCTGATGACGAGCTTCCACAGTTCTTTTGCAACGTGCTTTCCGCACCATGAAGAGTGCCGGTCCTAGCAGCCTATTGATGCGAGCTCGTTTTGAGCATGCGCTCTAAACAGTACCCACAAATATTGCGTCCAGTTAATAATTCCTATATACGCTTTCAGGCAGTTGTGGATGTTCGCCGCCATAACCGACCTTCCGTTTTTGTTCCGTCTTATTCCGATCGCTTCACTTCATCATTGCCACAGCAAGACAGGTTAATTATTGCTCCTTTAGATGCTATTGCGTCCTTCTCCCCAGCATAGGCCTTTGTGGAGGCTCGTCAACACCCGCTTCAGTAGCTCGACGTCTCGGTAAAAAAACAAAAGGTCGGCAATGGCGGCTCAATCATCTGCATCAACATCGATATCACTCTTGACGCAAGTTAAAAGCAACTGGCATTCTCCTTTACCCTTCAGTGGGCATGTGAATGTACCAGCAATGCAGTCGTCTAATCCCTTTTGCTTCTTCATGCAGTTCGTGGCGCTTCTTTGTGCGGGCCTGTGTGCGTCACTCTCAAGGCCCAAGCCGGCGATAACGTTCGCGCTCCAGCGAGCCTTGTGCTATTTGACTTTGGCTTAGGCAAAACAGTTAGAGGCTTCCCGGCAGTGTTGTGTCCATTACCGAAAATAAGTAACGAAATATCGTTACTCGTTAGCTTGGAAAAAAGCTATCGTGTTACAGAGCTCCATTACCATTTTGCGACTGCAACGATATACCGGTGTCCTTACTTGCCATTACTAAGAAATGTTACTTTTAGGTTAGTTTTAGATATTTTGTTTTTCATTGTTAGTATATGACAGCTGTTAGTATATGACTGTAGCGCCTCAACCACACACGACTCCACACGATTGTCGAACCGTTCTTGAGAAACGGGAACTTGATGCATAGGGTCGATCTTCATATCCTTCAGCAAGGGCTGGTCGGGACAATAGGTTGTAGTGTCGGGACAATAGGTTGTAGTGTCGGAAGATAAGGTGGCGTCTCCGCAGTGTTGTGCCCGTTACCGAAAAAAAGTAACGAAATAGCGTTACTCGTTAGTTTTGGTAAAACGTAACGCGTTATCGAGCTACGTTACTCTTCTACAAACGTAACGATATACCGTTACCGTTACTTTTCAAAAATAACGAACGTTACTTTTACGTTACTTTTCTGTTCGGGTACATATGTTTGGCAGAGATATATGATAAGCCTCCTTAACAAGCTTGGATAAAGATAAAAATTTACAGAGTGGTTTCATAGTGTTTTGATGCGCGAAGCAGCTTAATTTTCGGCATGCAGATTAGGCATAGAAACTGTCAATTACCTGATTCTGTCTCCTTTAGTTGATACATTTCATTGAGACCTCCTGGCCATGGCGACGGACTTTCGTTATCCATGCCCATCTCACGCGCAGAATGAGGCGGAGATGTTAGTCAATCGGCTTTTATAAACTACAGCATGCGAACGAGGACTGCTGGTACACAACCAGCCAACCAACACCCCTCATCTGTACGCCGGTTTTAGTAACAGTCCGGTTCATACTATTACCAGAGACTGATTTACTTCACTATCTGGAACAGGACACCGGTTACCAACACACTGGCTATAATCACTTGCTGCCTCTTACGAGCAGTACCTCTTAGATTTTCTGTGAAAAAAAAAAGGTTTCGTGTTTGTAAGTTTTCTTTCCAGGTTTAAAACTTTTTCTTTAATGTTTTTTATGACCTTAGGAAATTAAAGACTAATCAAGCGAAAGATTCTTCTGTGTACAAAAGTGGGTCAGGAACTTTCAGGCAGCGAGGGGGAGAGCGAGAATAAAAATATTCCACAAAGGATGTTTCTTTTTTTTTTTTTTTAACTAGAGAAATGATCAAATCGCTTCGCCACTAGTTGTCCACTGTTGTAAACGGATGTCTCTCCACGGCTCGCCGACCCCCCCCCCCCCCCCCCCCCCCCCCCGCCCGCTGTCCACTTCTGCTGCACAAAGCAGGGCGGGAGGGAAGAGGAGGGAGGGGAGTAGCACAGTTGTTCGTTCAAGCCTTGTGGGTGGTGACACTATGAAAAAAAAAAGAAAAACGAAAAAGGAGGATGAATGGAATTAGCTGGTAGCCGAAGGTTTTTTTTCGCCTTCGAGAAGT
The DNA here is from genome assembly GCF_016920785.2 of Ixodes scapularis. Taxonomy (NCBI): domain Eukaryota; kingdom Metazoa; phylum Arthropoda; class Arachnida; order Ixodida; family Ixodidae; genus Ixodes; species Ixodes scapularis. The sequence goes on from NW_024609844.1 coordinate 624,101, forward strand.
GACTTTTTTTTTTTAAACTTTTCTGTGACGGATGCTGGTTCGGTGCAGCGATAAGCTGGTGCAGGATTTTGAGATAAGCTCGTGCAGGATTTCACCAGTTTTGGTCAAAAGTAACGAGTAACGAAATTTGACAGCCGATACCGTAAAAAAAGTAACGGAAATACTTTACTCGTTAGTCATTCAGAATACTAACGAGCACGTTACTGCGTTAGCGAAAAATGTAACGCGTTACCAGTAAAGTCGTTACTAGTAACGCGTTACCTCCAACACTGCGTCTCCGTTAGCAGACGCAAGTGTTGCCACCACTCTGTGAGGGCCGCCTAGCAAGATTAAGGGATTCTACTCTGGAGCTACCGCTGCCTCTTCAGCCTTGTTGTCTTGTTGAGGGCTGGAGTTATTAACCAGCAGAAGTAGCCACCTAAGGTTGTTCCTCAGCTAGAAAACACCAGAATTTATTAATCTCATACTTGATGTGTCTCTTTAACAGTCGACCAAGGCAGTACAAAATGGCGAAGGAAAGAAGATTCACACAGCAGCCATTGAAATCTAAACAACTTCTAAGAAGAAGAGATGGGACGACTGACACCCGAAGATGCAAACGCAGCTGTACTGCGTTCACCCTCATTAATCTGAGACCTAATGGGTCGCATCTTCATACGCCTCAGCCCCAAACCAAGCTTTAATACTCATTTTGTTTTCGGAATACGGCGTGTCAAACTCACGAGAACAGAATTTCAATCACAGCATAGTATAGCAGGGGTTGAAGTGGACGATACATCTCGTGTGCTGATTCGCTATAGGTTGGCTCTGAATATTACCTGGTTGGGGTGATCAGTGCATACTCATCTCATTTGAATGTAAATCTTAATTGTACTCTTTCATTGCTCATTTGGAATGCTTGATTTTTTTCTTTTTTTAAATTTCACACCCAGTTTCAGCTTGCTGAATATACGTAGTTAAAGGTACAAGCAAGTATTGTCGCTTTCCGTTCCTTCCTGTTTATTAACCGTTGTCTTTCTAACCTTGCAGATCAAAATCGGCAGGAATTTGGACGCAGATGTGAACGACATTTTGCAGCTTTGGAAAGTTGGCCTGTCACCAGCCTAGTCCCCCTTCTGTGGTGCAACGTCTTTGTGCTACATTATGTCTTTACACGTATGCGACAGAGTCGGATCAAATGAGATGGCTACAGTTGAGCCTGCAGCGTGTAAACTTTCCATTGTCTGCCTTACCTCACTTTGCCTAATTAACGCCCTCACCCCCCCCCCCGCCCCTCCCACTCCTTTCAAAGCCTTTCATACATTTATTGATTGAATATGTATAATCCCTCAAAGTGTGCCTTAATGCGGACAAACGGAATAGTGTGTCTTACTTTTGGTTTATTATGTAGAATCTCTGAAGGTGGTGGTCTCTAATTCGGTGAAACAGCGTGCACTATCTGCGTGTTTGCTTTATTGTTTGCTCAAGTAAAGGCAGGTATACTAATTTCTTATTGCCATGCTTACAACCGCACATGCTTAAAACACTGGTGACTACTTATGACCTGCAGCGCAGCGGCCGGTCATCAGCAGTCACAAGATGGTTCACAAGCATCTCCGGTCGTAAACAGTCACAAGTGTGTCAACTGCCGAACTTCGTTCCTTTATGACCGTACTCTCATATTGGGTCTTAACAAAACTATCTGCAGACCTGTTCAAAGCACACATATGTGTGCTTTGAACACGTCCGCAGTCAGTTTTGGTAGGCCCAATATGAAATGACACGAGAAAGAAACGCGCCTCAGATGGTATTTGCACACTGGTTTTTGCTTGGCGTACGAGCAGTGTTACCGGGTCTTTACGGAGCGAGTGAAGAAAACGTCTGCAGATGACTAGTCTGCTAACTTAGGTGAACAACAGAATTCGGCTGCTACGAAGCGTCATTCGCAGACAAAGAGAAAACAAGAAAATCTTTTACGTCTTCCGTAAACGAACCGGAATAAAGGCAGCCGTCTGCTAAAAGGCGAGTGCCACGAGAAAGTGACACGGGACGCAAGCTGAAACTAAAATGGTCTGCTATACTTCCTGTTCGATGAGATCGACAACAAGCACTCCCTCTGCAAATTTCCAGCCCCGCTGCCCTATATAGCTCAAATTCTTCTATGTAAGTAGTACTCGGGACAAATACCTTAAATACCTCGAGAACCCTGTCACCATCCGTATGTTGGTGAGTAGCTCTCACCAAAAGGACTCGCGAACAGACTAGAGATTATCTAGTGACATGACTTCGCACTTGTCGATAACTCTCGCAGAGCAAAACGGTGAGGCGTCATGTCCAATCAGTAACCGAGAATGCTATCGCTCTCACCAGGTACCAAAACCGACCCCCAAAGTTGGTTGTGAAAAGCTGGCGGAACAGGGCTGAACAAAATCAGTAATACGAGCCATGTTCCAGCCTGAACCATGCCCTCAGGGTCCGGGAAGATTTTACAGAGGAGGTGTGTAGAAGTTGTTTAAAATGCATAAACAAAACTACGAATGAACTAACGAGGGATTCGAAATGTGTAAAGCTATGGCGGTCTCGAAGATGAGACGTCTTCAAAGGGAAGCTTAAGCGGTTTTGTAATTGAGGAATCACAGTTAAATTGTCTTAATTTGCCCTCCAGGAAGCCCAATGTTTAAATTATTTTTCAATTTCATGCACGAAGGCAGCAGAAAATAATTTTGAAAGTACCGCTGAAGCCCCTCCTTCCCGGAGCGTGCCATCATAAAAGGAGTTTCCGGAATCTCCGCTCTCGCGCATCTTCAGTGTCTATCGAAGTTATGCACGCGACTCTTGCTATTTTTAAAAAGTGAAAAATAAAAGACGCCATGATTGCTGCCAGTGCGGGGGAGTGGCAAGCCTGCAATTGCTCACGAGCGACACACGCTTGACGGCCGAAAGATCCTTTTATGTTGTAATGACTGGTCGGAGTTCTTTCGTGTGTTCTCGCATTTAGTTACATCTTCGGGGAAAACAAACGAAATCTTCAAAATTACGGGATCAAACAACGCAGAAATCAACCTCTATCTCATTTTTCGGAAAAAGCGTTTCAAGATCAAGAGGAGAAAGCCACTCAAACTTGTCTTGAGTTGGAAGAAACAAAAAGGAAAAAACTAACATTTGCGTTGCATTAAGGACTGGAAACTTTGTACTATACTCCGTTTCACCTTCAGTCCGAGCGCAGCGGACGCTAGCAGCCATCCCAGCTAATCCAGCATGGAGAGAGTGTCATGTGACCCTGAGCTCCCTGCGTCGCTCCGCCCAACCAGCACGTCACGCGATTTTCTCCCGGCGCTGGATCGGCTGGGATAGCTCGTGACGTCCACTGCGCTCGGACTGAAGGTGGAACGGAGTATAGTGTTGAATGGTGATCAATTGATACTAGAGATCCCTTAACCAAATTATAACGTTTTGTGATCAACTTCTGGATGATCTAAAATGCTTTTTACCAATGCGGTTTTTTGGGGAACTCGTGAACGTGAACTAATTGAGTATCTTAGCTAAAACTCGTTCTTCCCAAGTGGGCCCCGCTTATGTTAGTTTTTGGCAGAATGCGAGCCTGAATGATTGATCTGCACTGCATATCATTTTATAAATGGTGGCATTAGTCGCGTGGATGCGGCACAGACGGAACCGGCACACATTTTCCTCCACGCTAGCGGTTTGACACTGCATATACAATGAAACATCTCTCGTGGAAATCGAAATGGTCAGTGTTATTTAGCCAAAACATTCACTCTTGGAAATGGTGTAGTCCCATAGGACTTATTTTTTTCGGGTCCTTCAGATTGAAATGTCTCGCAGGTACCCTCCTACTGATAAATGGTGTTGTCATCCATGCCCTGTTTAATCTCGAATGTGGCCTTTAGTTTTTTACTTATTAAACTGAACTGCAAATGCGCGTTTTCCCATTTGTTGCCTTTTTTTTCTCGTTTCTGCGTCATAATTCGTAATCATTTACTGCGCAGTTTAATTAAGTAGTGAATAGCCAACTGGATTAGTTCCAGGCACTGGTAACCTTCAGTTTTAGTTTCACTCATCCAATGTGATGATATTTGAGGGCAGGTAAAGTAACTTTGAGTTGGCGACTGGTTATTAATACTCATTCTTCTAAACTTTGCAGACCGAGGCCAGCCACCAGCCCAGCTCAACTTTGGCAGTGCCAGACCTTTGGGGTTAGACTTCCCCAGATTAATGGGACCAACTAGCCGGATCCAATAAGGAATGGCCACAGCTCAGCCAACTACTTGCGACATTTCTCTTTCCTTGCATAACTTTGTTCGCCGACACACTGTATCCGTTTTGTTGACGTGTAATTCCCAAAACCTATGGCGGTGATATACCGTACAGTTAGTTTTGCGTCATGCCTGACTTTTTTCAGCACTACAGAGCGGGAGCGACGTAACTAAACAATGCTCCTTGATCATATCCAGTTGTGTCTTGCTCGATTTGTGTGGGACTGTTTCGACGTAATCCTTCAGCGAGTGTTTAAAGGTGAAGTGAAACATTTGTAGTACGTGGTTAATAGAGAAGTATTGCATTTAAGTTTTGTTCTGCATTTTTTACAATCGACCTTTTCGGGATGTTCAATATCCAGTTATGATGCGCGTGTTTGTTCGTGCTTTGATTATTTTACCTTTTGATTCACACCCCAATACGAATGTAAACCCCTGAATTTCTCTACTTTATCTGCACGATGTGTCTCTGTTAGCTTGTTCTTGGAGTTTGTTCTGGTTGGGCTTCTCTGTTGGTGTAGTCTAAATAAAAAAAAAAGCAACTAAATAAAATTTTGCCTTCACTCCCAACAGAAATTGGCCACGCAGCATTCGACAACAAATGGCAGAGAACGGACTGCGAGGACAGGACCGCGGAGCTCTCTTTCCAAAAGGCCGAAATCCAGCGGCAACCATGCAAGATGGACCCACAGGGTTGGACGGACGGCGGTGCGACTTCTGCCCCCAATCTTATGGGGCCCAGAGAACTAACAACACCAGGTATGCGAAGACGCACACGGGAAAACACTCATCCAGCCTCGCACCTTCTTAGCACACACTCACATGTTCATGAACGGTTGGTTCCACACGGATTGAAAAACTTTTTGTAAGCTTGGTTTTCCAGAAGGTGGAACATGTCAGGGGTCTGAAGTGGTACACAAAGTTTTCCTCCCGCGGGATAAAGGGGTTACATTCCAACGTCCGAGTACTACAACTATAGTGAAAGTAAACAAACAAGCTGGGCTCAACTGAAGGAACATTTAGTTCGAGCACTCCAAGTTGCAATTGATACATCTTTTTTGATATCAGAGAAATGTACCATGCTGAGTTGCTTATTTATATCACAAATTTCTATTTTTTCCTTTAGTTCCGGTTGATCGAGTAGCTCTCACAAATGCTACAAATTCTGTTTGACGCATAAAATAACCCAAAAAGGTTTGGCTGTTTCAAATACTTGAAGATTTTCTCAAAACATTATTTGTCACCAAGGCCAAGATTCCGAGACATTCGGGCTAGTTTCAAAACTTCCCACCACGCGGCGCTCAAAGACCAACCTGCAGAATATTTTTCAACCAGAAAAAAAGTTCCCCTCGCCACACTTCCCATTTCCTCCTCTCCCACTGCTAACTTGACGGCGGGGAGACTCCTTTTGTTGCTGCATCTCGGGGCCAGATAAGCCAAGCTAAGCGCATAATGGGCGATTTGCGGCGGGAGGCACAGCGACCCCTTTCCTCCGGCGATATCAGAGAAGCGCCCGAAACCGAACTCTCCTTTTTGCAGCATTTCAAAGCCTAGCCTCTCGGTTTTGTCTCTGAATTTTTGTTTTGTTTTGCGATAAGCATGCTTGGCTACTCCAAGCATTTGACTGCTTCTGCCGTCCATGTAAAGTGACCCAAGGTTATGTGAGGATGGGCAAAGGCCAAGAGCCATCGTCCAAGAACCCTAGAGTTCGAAGGAACTACCGCATTTTCCGGACTATAGCCCGGACCCGGTGCATAGTCCGCAGGGAAATATTTTGCGTCAAAAATAAAAGTGCTTGCTTAGATAGTCCGCACCCGGTACACAATCGGCACCCAGTGCAAAGCCCGCACTTAGCACCTAGTCCGAACGTAAAAAGTATCATACTCAGCAGACCTTGACAAACGCCTACTGTATTAGCTCACGATGAAGCTTTATCGCACGTAAATCAACATTAGTATAGTCCGTTACTCATAAAATCCTTCACGATTGTCATAGTGAAAGATCTAGAAAAATTAAATCATTGTATTGTCCGCACCTGTAGATAGTCCGCATCGGGTGAATTTTCAACTTTTAAACTTGTATAGTCCGGAAAATACTGTACTACAGAGTGTATTGTGACCCTGGGTACTTGAAGAGGAAGTGGCGAGCCTTACAAAAAGTGTTTACGGGACGGGAACTCATGCCAGCGTGCGTACTCTAACATGTCCGGTGCTTTTACCCCAACCCACCTGGTGTTGCCTAAATGGGACACACGTTGAAATAAACAGTGCTGGGGGCTGTCAGACCGTTGTTTTTGTTCTGAAATTTGACCGAAACTCTAAATATTGAGATCTGCAAAAATCCATACTACGAAGCAGAGGCTTTTTTTTTTTCCGGTTCCTTGCATTTTTATATTGCGTTTTGAGATCCTACTAGTGACCAGTGCCGCGTTTAGACGTCATATTGCACGAGGCCACACCGGTGACTAGAACTCCACCTTTCCGTAAGCAAAAGTTTAAAGTACAAGTTCACCCGTCAAATTTTGGGAGTGTAATTACAATATTTCGTTAATTTTTCTCAACTCAATATCTCTTCTTGAAATGGTTAATCACTTTAGTACAGCCGCCCTCTTGAGATTTCTAGGCGAGAGATGGCAAAAGCATTTTCCAAAACTAACTGTTTTACATTACCGATTCCTTTCTTAAAAATCACTAAAATTTAATTATATCACATTACAAATTATAACTAAAACTATGGGCATTCTCTTCGTATTACATTTAATTTTTGCAGGTAGAGTTTGCTTGTCGATAATGAAATATCAGTCTGCTGTTGCAAACAGTGCAATGTAGGCGCAATATAATATATTACTGTCATGCCGCAACCTTTTTCAGGAAGCCGCCGATGACAACGAGGTTTTACGATGCGCTAGTAACTCCAAAGTATCTGAATCATTGTGTCGCCATGCTGTACTACAGCGCAACATATGAGATGAGACCGTAACCGTGCTCTCGCAAGCTCGTTTTTAATAAAAAAAGAAGATAATATTTTTTTCTTTAATTCTCTTCTTGTGCTTGTAAGTTGCAACACAGCAAGAGCTCCTCAAGTCTTTTGCAATGTATCACTGATATCCGATTAGCTGAGGTGGCGTAACCTGTGCAGCATAAAATGCTTTGACGGAATCGTTTGTTCTTAGGTTCACGCGTGAGGTGCGAGCTAACCTAACCTATACCTACAGCCAAGAATAAAGGCTCCGAGCATTATTTGGAATGCGACGGAAGCACTTCGACTTTCCGGACTGCCGTGACTATATCTGGAATGACTTCTCTAATCGAGATGAACACACGCACACATATACCGGAGGGTTCCCGGACATTTCATCGAACGCCGTTTCGTCGAACACCGTTTCATCGAAAAAATGGACGTTTCATCCAGGGGGGGGAAGGTGCCGCCGCTTCCAATGCACCCTCCTCAGAATTTACGGCGCTCCGTGGGGGCCGCCATGTTAAAACTTGATACCAGTGTTGCTGCATCTGTAGGTCATCTTTAAGTTAGAGCTGACGGAGAAAATCTGGCCACGGCGCAACGCCGATGTACGCTGGAAGCTAGAGCCGGTTTGCTTTCGTTGTTTTTGTTTGGTCAGAGAGAATCTAGCAACAACGCACGTTCAACATGGCGCCGGTATTGCTTCGGCAGCTTCGGTTCGACCACGTTTGACGCGGTTTTCGAGCACATGTAGCGAAGACGTGACCGGAGAAGTGCTCCTTGATGGTCCCGGAAGACGGAAAGTATCATTCGTAATCGTCGTGTGTGCTTTGAAAGCGAAGGGAGTCACAGGGTCCACGAGTGCGCAGCCACAAGCCAAGGTTCACGACAGCGCTCCGTTGACTTCGGCGATCTCGTTCTGTTTGGTGCATAGAGATAGGTTTGGTGCAACCGGTGCAACACGGCGATGGGCGGCAAAGAGTTGAAACGTTCGTGGTGCGTGGTGCGGTGCTTGGAGGTAGAAGCCCATACTAACACGAAGCGCAAATTGGTTATTGTGGGGTTGAAATTAAGCGGTTTCAGTCCCGTCGTCGTCAGCTGATCCGGTCCAGCTGGTCCGGGAGGACGCAGTGAGCGCTTTAAAAGTAAATCTTCCTTCGTCCCGTTTCAAAATGTGGAAGATTCTCGACGCATACCGTGAGTAAAAAGCTGTGGCCGTTTTCAACAAAATTACGTCGTTTTAATTGAACAATGGACTCCGGATTGTTGTCCTAGACCTGCCGTTTTTATGCTTCGTGCTGTTGGCGTTTGCACAGCGACGCACACCGCCTGAGTAGATGATTCGGTCCTGCAAACGACCGGTCATACAGAATTTTAGGGAAACTTAAGTCACCACCGATATTTTCTTGTAAATCTCGTGCGAGTTTGTTGCGCTCGTCATGTGGTGTGAATAAATTAGGGCAACGTTTCCTCCTGCCTGCGGATGCATGAACTGAGATCATTTTTTACGTAGTGAACATAGCGTTTTTTCTTTATTTTGGAAAGGTGATGGGGAATTTATTATGGTACAATCACTTGAGAGTTCAGAAATTGGAGAGAGCGAGCATGCTTTCCCAACTTTGTCTCTTTTCTCTCTGGCATTGCCCCTAGTTTCAAGTTGCAGCTTCAGTAGACATGCCTACTAGCAGGTACAAACTGCTCTAAAGCAGGTAAAAGACTGGTAAGTCAGGGCGGCGCGGACTCCGTGTTTTAAGCTTTTCGCAAGGTGACTGGGTAAGTGCTTTTGCGAAGTATGTGGAATACACTAACGATTTTGTTACGCCCGTCGGTTGCGTCTCTCCAGCAAAACGAATAAGATGATCTACAAAGGCGCAATCACAAGCCAATATTTACGATAACAGTGCATTTGATTCGGTGGTCCGTGTAGTTGTAGTTTACCCTGCTTTCTGCAACACCGTGTCATAGCGAAGAGCTGGAACGTTCACGGATTGTGCTGGGCTACCGGTTGACCCAAAGGCGGATCCAGAACTCCGTTTTTTGTTTTTTTTTTATCTTTAGGGGGGGTGGGGGGGGGATCTAAAGCAAGATAGACAGGACTCGGGTTGCGCCTTTTGTTTTAACCGCCGCCGAACCACAGTGCACCGACGGCCCCTAGATGTGCGCCGCTGCGCGGACTTTTGGTTCTAAGCCGTGCTTTGATACCGCCGCCGCGGACTTCAGTCTCAGTTGAAGCGACGGAGTGGTTCTCCAAGTTCAGAGTACAGTGTGCCTGCTAGGGTGCGGCCTACCCTATTTCGAACCCTCGTCCTTGAGTACCGAGCCTCCTACCACCTGGCAGGCCGGTAGTTGGTGTTACTTCGGGAGATCCACCCATGTCAAATCGCCCTTCGAGAAGGGGGCAGGGGGGGGGGGGGGGAAGCTGGGGGCGTCCCCGTCGCCCCCCCCTTGGGTCCGCCGCTGGGTTGACAGAAGCCCGCGTCGCCCACATCGGCACTGAGTGCACTTGGGCTGTTGTAGTGGCTCTAGGCTGTTGATGCTCAAGCCTTTCATCCGCGGCTTGCCGCCAGCTGATCCGGCTGCTCGACGGTGAGGAGGCGGCGAAAGTTACCTCTGAAGTAAATGTAAATCCTTGTTCATACAGTTATCCGGTGTCAAAGTGTGGAAGGTGTCCAACGTGTATTGAGGGCGGGAACTACGAGCGTTTTGCCTTGCTTTCGTAACCGAAACCAGAACAGCGAGATAACTGCCTTGCGTACTCCAAAATGATGAAAGCAATAAGTCGTCAAAAACCCGTTTCTAGGGTTTCAAACCAAGTAAACAAGACAAATATAATTCAACTTCGTTGTCTGTATGCAGGAGGACTTATGTAACACAACAATACATTCTTGTTCCAAAACGAAAAAGAAAGTAAAACTCAGTCCGCCGTATATGGCAGCAACTTCTCCGCTGCAAAACCTATGCTGGCAACGTAAGCGGTTTTAATATGGCAGCCTCCGCTTTGCGCCGCGTTCCCTTTCCCTCCTTCCCCCCCCTGGTTTCATCGAACGCCGTTTCATCGAAAGCCGTTTCATCGAATCGCTGACGGCCGTTTCATCGAATGTCTTTTATATAAAAAAATGTGAAAGATGCTCTTTTATGCACGGATCGAGTGCATTTTCGTGTCATTCTCCCATTTCATCTTCAGGCTTTTGATGTCCAAACTTGTAGCTGTTGCAATTTATTTTGATGCAAGTAACCCATGAGGATATTTGTACCGATTTTTATGTTTGTTTCGCATATTGTGCTTATCTGTTCACCCCTTCTGTATTACTCGATGAGCCTTGAGGGTGTTGTAACAAATGAATAAAAAGTCGCACTCCCGGCAAGAGCGCTCATGGAGGCCAGAAGGCGACTTAGGTTTTGTGCAGGCGCAACAACTTAAGCCATGTGAGCTTCCTAGCCTCTCATGTCTTGCTATTGATACTTTTTTACTGCCCGAAGCTTGCAGTAGCTAAAGCTGAGGTGCTATTTATGAAACTACAACGAAACATTTTTTTTTTAGTTTTAAGACTCAATGAAGTTAAAAATAAATACGTCACTTCAAATTTTATTTTTAAAATTTAAGGGGGTCATGTGTTCGTGCGACAGCCATTCACCGTTTCAAATGATGATCAATTGTTCTCAAAAAGTCCCCCACAGCCATGCTCCGTCGCTTCTCATAAAAAAGGCGGACCTTCTCATTTCTTGCCGCTACGGCCTTCTTCTGGCGAGGAGGCTCTTGGGAACTCAGCATCGCGTCCAGCTTGTCTTCCGTCAGTTGATGTTCTGCGGCGATGCAAGCCAAAAACTTCCAGAACCCCGGGTGGGCACCTCCGACCAGCTTCAGGAAGCGGGAATGTCACCCTGGCGTTAGATAAGACGGCATTCGATAAAACGGCATTCGATGAAACAGCTTCGATGAAACGGTGTTCGATGAAACGGCTTCGATGAAACGGCATTCGATGAAACGGCTTCGATGAAACGGCGTTCGACGAAACGGCGTTCGACGAAATGTCCGGTCCCAATACCGGAGGCACTGTTGAAGTCTCAGGGGCTCGGGTTTGCGTATAGATTATCATTTGCGCCAATACCCGGTTTTCGCTTTGCTAAAATATTTCAACAACTGCCAGTCTTGAACGGGTCAACAAAAGAACTGATCGTTTTCACGTAGTTGGGTTAAAACTATGTGGTTAGGCTACTGTATGGGTGCACTACTAAAACCAATTATAATGACATCTAAAGCGACAATCACTTTCCTTTGTACTTTATCTTGTAAATAACACTATTGCGATTGACAAGTACTTTTGCGCGCGTGCACCATCGGCAAAAGTCGCACCATTAAATGATCTCCCTTCTTTTCCTTTTCTTTTTTTTTTTTCTGAGCGAGAAAAAAAAAAGGGGGGGGGGGGGGCGAGAGAAGGTTGTTGAGGGTAAAAAATGTTGGAGATATGTGCTCTGATTGTCATGATTGTGCATTTTTTATCACCCAACCTTTACAGCTCCCACATGAACGCGACGTCCCATGATGTCAACCGCAGAAAAAGTTTGATCACTACTCGTACATCAGCCACTGCATTCGGCTTTCAGGTTATTGTGTACCTTCGTGCGTGTGTGCGTGCGTATAACTTTGATATTTGTATCTGATGTTTGCGAGTGCATATCTCGTAATATTTTCTAGATATACACTCCGTGCGACGCGACCGGCGCGCCGCCGCGCGGCCGTTACCGAAGGTAGGCAGTGAGAGTCCCAGCGAAACGAAACCACGCCGCGTACATTGGTACGCATTGAAGTCGAAGCGGTGCGGTTGCGTTGGGTTGACAGCATGAACTGCTGCGTCGTTAAGTGATGCGCCGTATCTTCTGGGGACGAAGTTTCACAGTTCTTCACCTCGCCGATGTTTTGTGGGACAGCGACAACGATGGACCGGTCGCGTAAGACGCGAGAAATTTGGTCTCCGGATCATGTCTGCCACTGTGTCGGCACGGCTGACATATTCTACACTGCCGCTTTGCGCTCTGCGTTTGTTTTCGTACCAGTAATGCCATCCCACATTCACGGGTGTGCAGTGCGAATTTCGTTGAAGGAATGCCCTCCAAGGAAGTTTCGTCCTCCTCGTACGTGTCGATGATATTACCGGACCAGTATGGCACGCAGTCTGTACTTCATGAAGAAAGATTCGGACGGTACAAAAAGCGACCATTATGAATCTAAGAAAAACTACAATGAAACTTGCAATGAATGGGCAATCGATGTTTGAGTATGGAAGTTTATGTGGTGTGCTTTCTTTTCTGATCGGCCTCCTTTTGGATGTGGAAACACTGACACCTCGAGTCTTGTAGACAACATTTTTTTTTCTCGGCTTTAGAGCTACCTATCGCAAAGTTGTTCGAATTGGAAGTACCGTCCACTGGTACCTCCCTACCTGTAAAGTGTGCACCTCCCGGCCATGATGAGTGCTATTCTCTTGACAGCCTTTGACGGTCAAAACCGGTTCCCATTTAGTTACGCCTCTCAAAAATATTTCCACCTGGTTAAACTATGCCATCTTTTTTAGGTATAATAAGTGTTTTGTCAAGTTACGGTTGTCCAAGTACCTGTGTGCCGAAAATCAGCCCCTCGCAGAACCAGATTACTACACAACAGCTGACCGCAAAAGCCTTTGACGGCCAAACCGTGTGTTAATTGGCCGGCAAACTTGGTTTTCTCAGCTTTGAAGCCACCTTTCGTAAAGTTGCTTCAATTGGAAGTACAGTGCACTAGTCTCTTCCTACCTGTAAAGTCTCCATCTCCCACGACCAGTGGTATTCTCTTCACAGCCCTTTCACGGTCAAAACCGTTTCCCATTCAGTTACGCCGCCCAAACCTAATTTCCACCTGGTTTCCCTATGCCACCTATTTTTGGTATTATAACTGTTGTGTCAAGTTACGGTCATGTCCAAGAAACTGTGTGTCCAAATCTGCACTTCGCACAGCCCGGTTATAACACAAGATTTTGGATCCAATATTGGATATTCCTGACAGCTTTATTCGTTAGAACCATAACTTTCACACCTGCTGTCTTAATAAAACTTGGCCCACTTAGTGAACATCTCACTCACCTCCAAACATCATCGTCCCAGCAGTCCTACGTTTACAGCGACGAGCGAAACAAATTTCCCACTGAGAGCAATTATGGTGGCGGCCGTCTTGCTTTTCGGAAAATTTCTCAAACCCCTTTTTCGACCACAACTAAAGAAATTACCCCTAATAATAAATCAAACTCAATATATAAGGAGGGGAGAACAGCCTAAATGCCTTTCTCAAATCTCTCCCAGCACTCATGCAACGTCACCCTCAACTTATCGGCTCAAAAAGCAAAAGTTCCGTCCGTGCGCGCTTCCGCCGCCACAGCTTCGTACGCGAAAAGGCGCCGCAGGCTGCTGAGCGCGCCTCACTGTCGAACGCCAGCTCCTCCGCTAGCGGCGCTACGCGCGTTTTTGAAAGCGCCCCCTATAGTTCCTGCACGGAGCGTATAGCGTTGAATTTTTTTTTTGTATATTCTTTTCGAAACGGTAAATCATCTAAAAATATTTTTTACTCGAGTTTTATAATTGAAAATATTTACAACGCTTCAAACGTGCTTCAATGTGAAAAGTTCCCCAACTTCAGCGCGCAATTAAAAGAAAACTCCTTTTTTTCTCGAGGAAAATATTTTACACTATATGGCGTGGTGTTCCATTAACATGTTGCATTATTTTGTCTCCATGCAAAATGCAGTGCTTCGAAATACACGAACTAGGCAACTTTGACATTTTTACCCAATATTTGTGAGTTGTTATCTGGCAATGTCTTCAAGATATAGCATTGAACTATTACTGAAATGTTCTTCCCAAGAGGGCCTATCACCTACATAAAAATCATTACACTCGCTAATAACTGGACAAATTTACAGTGCGGCAAACAGCTCCCAGGGCCGAACTCGGTCCCAAGCAATAACAAAAGTTACAAGTAAAAAAAGAAAAACGATACCGACATTTTCAGAAGCTTTTATTTCTACGCCACATAGTTTTATTGTGTCCAGAGTTTGCGAGCTCAGGCTGAACTCAAGCAGGATTTACTAGGGATTTACCAATGAACCACTCTAAGCGATCCATTATTCGCAAACACAACGTACAAAAACGCGTACTCTGTTACGATCCGTTCTACCTTAAAATGGACCGCAGCGGACGCTACGAGCCATCGGAGGTAAATCAGTTCCGAGTGAGTGACACGTGACATGCGCTGAGTGTGGGGACACGCGGAGCACGAGGCCAAATGAAGCGCTCGCAGCGCTGCATTGGCTGGAACGACTTGCAGCGTCCGGTGTGGTCCATCCCTGGGTATACAGAACCTAATCTTGTACCAAAGCAGTATGTCTGACTTCCCGGATTACCCCGAAGACATCTCCAAGCAGCTCACAAAAGTGTCATTGTATATTTGTCAGAATGTCGAACCGGACAAAACCATTATCACGGAGTACCTTCCGCACAGGACAAGGGGAGGGGTTAAGTGCTCGTTCAAGCGTTGTGAGAGCCAGTCCTTTGAAGACAGGATATAAAGCTACGACCCTCGTGAGCCAATCGGGGCATCGGAGCAAAGCACTTGACGATGTGCCATAGAAACACGATCCTCCCACGGAGAGCTGTCTCGTGCGTCGCTCCCTTGCTCTGATTGGCCAACAGGGATCGTAGCTTTCGCCGTTTACCAAGTTATGGGGAAACGGAGATACACTCAGTCCGTGTAGCTTTTCTATCTCATCGTTTTTTCTGTTCCACGTATTTTTAAAGTTCAATGTCACGGTTTGAGCGGAGAACGTAAAGGAGTCATGAAACGCTTTTTCAACTTTTTTCTGTTTAGCTTTCCTCCTCAACTCATAAATCGCGCATTGTACCAAACAGTTCAAGAAGTCGGAAAGAAGGGAGTCCCCTCTTGCTCGGAATCTCGCTTGTGTAGCCCGGACACAGCCGTTGTCCCCCTAGAAGATTAGCCCGTCGCTCAAAATTCCGACTAGTTGCTTTCCCCACCCCGTTCACCCCGAAGCTGACAGTGCTGTGGAAGCTACGTGCTCGTTGGGCTAGCCACACATTTTCCACATGATCACGCCCTCTCGCGCATGCCGACCCGCAGAGAATGAGGTCAGGTGATGAAAGGGAGGCGGCTGATTGGTCCGGCAAGCGCGTAGCTTCCACCGCAATGTCAGCTTAGGGGTAAAGGGATTAAGTGAGGTCCGGTGTCGTGTGACGTGCGCTTGGGCCCTGGTGACGCGCTGCGGGGGCCCGGTTATGGTGGCTATAGTCGGTTACAAGTCAAGAAGGTAGGAGAAGCTCCTCCCACAAGTGTGATGCGCCCTTTTCAAATCCCTCCGCAGTCGAAAGAAGAGTTCACTGGAAACGCTCCTTGTTCCGCTTCAATGGATTCCCACTTGTCTCCGATCCCACGTTTTAAGAAAACGACCTTTGTATTCATCGGAGAGGGAACCGAGCCCCTGAAAGCAGCCTTTGTATCCATCGGGGAGGAAGCTAATCCCCGAAAGTCGTATTTGTTTCCGTCGGTGGGGGGAACTCTAATCTCTCTCTCGTGGCTTCCACAATGCTAAGTCAAAGTCGAAAGATGAAGCAAATATGTACAGAAAGGCAAGACCCTCCTCGCGCGTTGTCCGCGACGTCACGGAAACGGTGGGACGCTATTGGATGCAAAGGTGGCGGAGGGATATCCGATTCCCTTTGAGGGGCATTTGCCGCTACCTTCTTAACCTGTAACTGACTATAGTAGCCCGGTGACGCGCTGCGGGGTCCGCGGATGTATCACAGTGAAAAGGCAGAGAGTTTACGAAGGAAAGGAGGTACGAAATAGTCCGCTATGTTTTGCAAACTTTTGTAGCGAAAGTCAGGCTTCTGACTTTCTACCTTTGTTCTTTTGGCCCACTGAACAATGTGCTATTAGTAAAATCCCAATATAAATTGATTTACTCCAGCCCAAAATTCGTTTCATGGGTCCTTTAACGTGGCTTTTCGAAGCTACTGGAGAATCCAGTGTATGTCTGTTACCTGTTTCAACGGTCGTTTACTTACAAAAGCAAGCCGGGTCTTCCTGACAGAATAAAGTGCTCCTCGCCGACATTTACGATTCTGCCCCATTCCATGATTAGTTTAAGAAATAATCCAAATCCGAAAGCCCCGTTTCCATACCCCTGCCGCAAACCCCCGCGTTTTGTCACACATCTGCAAGACACCCGGCTTTTAAAAACCAACGCCCGCTTAACAATTTTCCAAGCTTCTCCCCTTATATTGCTATTAACGCGTTTCTTCCTACGCATTGTATACATGATGAAGCAAGGGATAGTTGACAACGCGACCACAATTACTACTTTTGTGTACTTGTTTATCGAATGCGCTCTCGTGGCCCGAAGTCGTTATAGAGCGGAAGGTAAATACACTGCCAAAATGGTCTGTACATCTGTAACAAATAATTACTAATAATAAACAGAAACAAAGAAGCAGGTCACGGGCCACCGTAAAAACGTCACTGATGGCAGTAATAATCAAGTTAGGTCATTAATATTAGCAACCAACCAGATGATGTGGTTTTATCCGTGGACTGAGCAAGGTAGGAAAGATGAACTCGTATTTTAAATTAATGCTGGTGATTGGGTCCGGACATTTCATCGAACGCCGTCTCGTCGAAGCCATTTCATCGAACGTTATTGAATCAAACGCCATTTGATCAAAGCCGTTTAATTGATTGCTTTAAAATAGTATTTGGAAATCGTTTCTCGTTTTCGGAAATAGTTCCTTTTGCTTCGATGGACAACTATATTCTATGTCATATTTTCAATCAAATGTCAGGACCAAAAAAAGAACTGCTTTTCTCGGGCAATATAATGGTAGTCGCATGAGGACAAGCACGCGTACACTATGCAGTGCTGACTACCTCGCGACAACCAAAAAGTTTCTGGCTCAGTGACTTGGTGTGCGCCGCCTATTTGTGTCACACTTGTGCTACTAAGCTTCTCTAAAGTAGGGAACATCCAAGATCACAATTATTTTAAAGATGTCATTTACGCACGAGAAAACCAGAAAGTTTTAGATGAGGCGATAAAGGGATAAAAAAAGGGTACAGATATTTTCGGACATTTCATTATGCACGTAGTTCGTAGCTCAGGCTCAAATCAATCACGATTTGCACAAGAAGCTGTCTGGTTTTCGAAGCTTTCTCCCAAGCCTCCCCGCTATTTACAGACTTGGGCTTGAAACATTGAACCCAAACACAAGAAAGAACGCAGTGGAGACTCCTCTCTCCCCTTCCCCCTCGAGCGCCTCGATACCATGAGACATCGGAGGTGACTCAGTGCTGGGAAAAGTGACACGTGGCATTCGGATTTGGTGCAGCGATGAGCGCCAAGGAGCGAGAAGTCATATGAAACCCTCACAGCAGTGCATCGGCTGGAACAGCTTGTAGCGTCCGGATGTCCTACTTCCATCAAGCCCCACCTCAGCGACCCGAAGGAATTCGCCAAGCAGGCTCTAAAGCGACCCCCCCCCCCCCCCCCCTTGTGCGTTTCGAAAACCTTGAACGGGGCAATAACGTTATCGCAGAGTTCCTGGTATACTGAACAAAGAAGAATGATAAGTGCACCCCCCCCCCCCTTTTCCTCGCTTTCAGCATGAATCACACACACCCCGTTCCAGTATTGCTTCATTTTTTTTTTTCGTTTTTTTTTAATTCAATATTTTCAAGCGCGGGAGGCATGGGTAGTGCGAGAGCGCCCTGTTTCAACGACCGCTCTTGTGAAAGATTGCATAAATTTTGTTTTTATATAATATTATGTAGCCGACAGTCGCTGCAGTTATGGCTTAAGGCGCGAAACACATGTACGACGAAACCTTCCGATCCGACGTGCGGAGTGCCGGAATGACCTTGGGGGGAGAGGGCTTTCGTAGCATCGGAGAGCGTTGAAAACCCTCGCCTCCGACCGTTGTATTGCGCGGTCGGACGTCGGATCGGACGGTTTCGTCGTACATGTGTTTCGCGCCGCGCGAAACACATGTACGACGATGCTACGAAAGCCCTCTCCCCCCAAGGTCATTGCGGCACTCCGCACGTCGGATCGGACGGTTTCGTCGTGCATGTGTTTCGCGCTTAAATCTCTGATGAACCCGGATACTTGGCGTTTTACAAATTTAGAAAAATACAAGGAGAGTCAAATGGCTCTGTCTTTATTCGCAAGGTTGTTGGATTCTTCAGACTGGGGATCCGAACAATTCAGTGTAGGACGTTTCGGTGTAGGTCGTTTCGGTGCCGTCATTTCGGAGCACGGACTTTTCGGTGCAAGGACTTTTTGCTGCATGGAGATTTTTGTGTAAATACACGTTTGGAAGTTCAAATAGCAGAGCTTTCCAGCAGGCATTGCGGACATTTGAATGTTCAAATATTGTGGCGGCAGTGGCGCATAAAATATAAGGGATGTAATTATTGAGATGTCTTATTTGACTGTGTTTTTCCCCCTAATGAAAATATACGATAGGTGCAATCAAGCAATTATTGGCCTGTGTGATCCTGTGAGGACATGTTCATAGAAGACGTAAGGTACACGGATATTTCGGTGTAAACGGCTAGTCATTTCTGGCAATAGCATGCTTTAATATTCTAAAGGTTAGAATATACGTCTAGGAGATCTTTATTAAGATTTGTCATAATTATGTCTGGATGATAGGTATGTAACGTGCATAAGCATACGCATATGAAGTTATTCGCATGTGTGGCTTGATAATAATATATTCCGGAAGAATGCCAGTTTCTAGCCCTCCCAAATACTATAACCGCCACGTACTACAAGTGAGTCGTCGTATACGTAATAAAGCAAGAGTTTGAGGCCAGCTGCCTTCAAAAGAAATATAATCATGCACAAAGGGTAATGTGGACCCCTTTTATTTACAAAACGCGTGTGCTCACTGCTCTGTGACCTAATCGGCGTTGCTAGCAACGCCCCCGAGGAATCGTCGAGCACCATTGCAGTCCCTGATCCCGGCTTCCCAAAAGACGCTACAGGGGGTGCAAGTTTATTCATTGCGGTCGGAGGCGAGAGACACATGCTCTAACCCCCGTGGGGCGGTGGTATCTGCTAAAAAGTCGAGCAGAAAGAGAAGATGACATTTTTTTATGAAGTTCGGGCAAAAAATAATCGTAAAATAAGGACAAGAGCGACTCTTTGCGTCGCTTTGTGTTCCACGACCATGCAACAAAAACTCCGCACACCAAATATTTTGAGCACCGAAATGTCCTAGACTCTTCAGACTGCTAGATGAAGCCTAAAACAAACCATTATACTATACATGGGCTGCACCTACGCCACAGAAGGACGTCGCGCGCTGGTTTCGACCATGCTGGTGGTTCAGACGACCACGATTTGCAGCGGAGCTATGGAAGACGGTGGTGCGTTGGGCTGCAGCAAGCGCTCGCGCAACAGAAAAGAAGCGGAAACTACACGGCCAGCTTCTACCGTACTCCGGCGATCGCAACATCGGTGTGCACTGCGACGGAGATGGTGTCCAGAAAAAGAAGGCACGAATGGCATGCAGAGCCGGCTGAGGACAGACGTCGATGATGCGGCCGCTCAATATTGAGTTTGCGGGGCGCATTTATTTGTTAGCGGTGTGTGACGCACTTTCATAACGTGTTTGTGAATGCTGTGAGGGCCAATACGACACCGACGCGCTAAAGTTAGTGGCCCCAGTGATGACTTTCCACTACACCACAAGTTTGTGTGGTAGAAAGAAACAGTCTAGTGAGGTGCACCTTGTGTTGTTGAGCAGCGCTTCGCAAACGTGGAACTCAGAAAATGTGGTGGTTGAGTTGCAGGTCACTTCCTAATGTACACAACTTCACCATTCGAAATAACATTCAATCTCGGCTCCTGCACCCAGCCGATCGATCGTCAAGTGGTTCTGCGTGCTTTAAAGTGTTTGCGTACAATAAAGCTTCTTTTTCGGACAAGGTAATCAATCTCGTGACATGCGCTCTACTGGTCATGCGCTCTTGTGACGTGCACTCTAATGGCAAGCGCGCTCCTATCGCAGCGCTCTCGAGTCGCGCGTTCTTACGTCGGCGCTCTAGTTACACTGAACTAGAATATAGGGGCAGTGGAAAAAAATGTCGTTCAACACGGCAGAGAGTTGGGCGAGTTGGTTAAGCATCCCACCTATTAAGATGAAAAAAATGTCGGCGGCGTCCCTTCGACCGTGTGAAGCCAGAAGTACAGACTGCCGCGAGTGGCGCTGTTGTCGAAATCCGGAGGACATGGCTACTGTAACATGGGATATGGCGTCGCGTACGTTCTCGGATGGTTTCTGTAATGTCTATGGTTGTTTTTGCAATTTGTTTTTTGTGAATATCATGTGCTAAGCAATGAAAACGAAGAGAAAGAAGACGGATGCGCAGCGCTACGCGCCAGCATGCAAGACGTCTGAGGCAACCTTTGGAGAGCGATAACTAAATAAATTCTGGGCCGCTTCAAAAGCACTCGGGCATACGCGTCATAGACCTAGAGGAGATTCGTTATAATGAATTACAGACTGCTGAGTGTCGCCATTGATGGTACAATTGACGGCGCGTATGCCCGAATTTGTGGGAAACGCCCCCTTTTTGGCCGATTTTGACGTCTGAGGCAACCTTTGGAGAGCGATAACTAAATAAATTCTGGGCCGCTTCAAAAGCACTCGGGCATACGCGTCATAGACCTAGAGGAGATTCCTTATAATGAATTACAGACTGCTGAGTGTCGCCATTGATGGTACAATTGACGGCGCGTATGCCCGAATTTGTGGGAAACGCCCCCTTCTTGGCCGATTTTGACGTCTGAGGCAACCTTTGGAGAGCGATAACTAAATAAATTCTGGGCCGCTTCAAAAGCACTCGGGCATGCGCGTCATAGACCTAGAGGAGATTCCTTATAATGAATTACAGACTGCTGAGTGTCGCCATTGATGGTACAATTGACGGCGCGTATGCCCGAATTTGTGGGAAACGCCCTCTTTTTGGCCGATTTTGACGTCTGAGGCAACCTTTGGAGAGCGATAACTAAATAAATTCTGGGCCGCTTCAAAAGCACTCGGGCATACGCGTCATAGACCTAGAGGAGATTCCTTATAATGAATTACAGACTGCTGAGTGTCGCCATTGATGGTACAATTGACGGCGCGTATGCCCGAATTTGTGGGAAACGCCCCCTTTTTGGCCGATTTTGACGTCTGAGGCAACCTTTGGAGAGCGATAACTAAATAAATTCTGGGCCGCTTCAAAAGCACTCGGGCATACGCGTCATAGACCTAGAGGAGATTCCTTATAATGAATTACAGACTGCTGAGTGTCGCCATTGATGGTACAATTGACGGCGCGTATGCCCGAATCTGTGGGAAACGCCCCCTTTTTGGCCGATTTTGACGTCTGAGGCAACCTTTGGAGAGCGATAACTAAATAAAGTCTGGGCCGCTTCAAAAGCACTCGGACATACGCGTCATAGACCTAGAGGAGATTCCTTATAATGAATTACAGACTGGTGAGTGTCGCCATTGATGGTACAATTGACGGCGCGTATGCACGAATTTGTGGGAAACGCCCCCTTTTTGGCCGATTTCGACGTCTGAGGCAACATTTGGAGAGCAATAACTAAATAAATTCTGGGCCGCTTCAAAAGCACTCGGGCATACGCGTCATAGACCTAGAGGAGATTCCTTATAATGAATTACAGACTGCTGAGTGTCGCCATTGATGGTACAATTGACGGCGCGTATGCCCGAATTTGTGGGAAACGCCCCCTTTTTGGCCGATTTTGACGTCTGTTGCAACCTTTGGAGAGCGATAACTAAATAAATTCTGGGCCGCTTCAAAAGCACTCGGGCATACGCGTCATAGACCTAGAGGAGATTCCTTATATTGAATTACAGACTGCTGAGTGTCGCCATTGATGGTACAATTGACGGCGCGTATGACCGAATTTGTGGGAAACGCCCCCTTTTTGGCCGATTTTGACGTCTGAGGCAACCTTTGGAGAGCAATAACTAAATAAATTCTGGGCCGCTTCAAAAGCACTCGGGCATACGCGTCATAGACCTAGAGGAGATTCCTTATAATGAATTACAGACTGCTGAGTGTCGCCAGTGATGGTACAATTGACGGCGCGTATGCCCGAATTTGTGGGAAACGCCCTCTTTTTGGCCGATTTTGACGTCTGAGGCAACCTTTGGAGAGCGATAACTAAATAAATTCTGGGCCGCTTCAAAAGCACTCGGGCATACGCGTCATAGACCTAGAGGAGATTCCTTATAATGAATTACAGACTGCTGAGTGTCGCCATTGATGGTACAATTGACGGCGCGTATGCCCGAATTTGTGGGAAACGCCCCCTTTTTGGCCGATTTTGACGTCTGAGGCAACCTTTGGAGAGCGATAACTAAATAAATTCTGGGCCGCTTCAAAAGCACTCGGGCATACGCGTCATAGACCTAGAGGAGATTCCTTATAATGAATTACAGACTGCTGAGTGTCGCCATTGATGGTACAATTGACGGCGCGTATGCCCGAATCTGTGGGAAACGCCCCCTTTTTGGCCGATTTTGACGTCTGAGGCAACCTTTGGAGAGCGATAACTAAATAAAGTCTGGGCCGCTTCAAAAGCACTCGGACATACGCGTCATAGACCTAGAGGAGATTCCTTATAATGAATTACAGACTGGTGAGTGTCGCCATTGATGGTACAATTGACGGCGCGTATGCACGAATTTGTGGGAAACGCCCCCTTTTTGGCCGATTTCGACGTCTGAGGCAACATTTGGAGAGCAATAACTAAATAAATTCTGGGCCGCTTCAAAAGCACTCGGGCATACGCGTCATAGACCTAGAGGAGATTCCTTATAATGAATTACAGACTGCTGAGTGTCGCCATTGATGGTACAATTGACGGCGCGTATGCCCGAATTTGTGGGAAACGCCCCCTTTTTGGCCGATTTTGACGTCTGTTGCAACCTTTGGAGAGCGATAACTAAATAAATTCTGGGCCGCTTCAAAAGCACTCGGGCATACGCGTCATAGACCTAGAGGAGATTCCTTATATTGAATTACAGACTGCTGAGTGTCGCCATTGATGGTACAATTGACGGCGCGTATGACCGAATTTGTGGGAAACGCCCCCTTTTTGGCCGATTTTGACGTCTGAGGCAACCTTTGGAGAGCAATAACTAAATAAATTCTGGGCCGCTTCAAAAGCACTCGGGCATACGCGTCATAGACCTAGAGGAGATTCCTTATAATGAATTACAGACTGCTGAGTGTCGCCAGTGATGGTACAATTGACGGCGCGTATGCCCGAATTTGTGGGAAACGCCTCCTTTTTGGCCGATTTTGACGTCTGAGGCAACCTTTGGAGAGTGATAACTAAATAAATTCAGGGCCGCTTCAAAAGCACTCGGGCATACGCGTCATAGACCTAGAGGAGATTCCTTATAATGAATTACAGACTGCTGAGTGTCGCCATTGATGGTACAATTGACGGCGCGTATGCCCGAATTTGTGGGAAACGCCCCCTTTTTGGCCGATTTTGACGTCTGAGGCAACCTTTGGAGAGCGATAACTAAATAAATTCTGGGCCGCTTCAAAAGCACTCGGGCATACGCGTCATAGACCTAGAGGGAATTCCTTATAATGAATTACAGACTGCTGAGTGTCGCCATTGATGGTACAATTGACGGCGCGTATGCCCGAATTTGTGGGAAACGCCCCCTTTTTGGCCGATTTTGACGTCTGAGGCAACCTTTGGAGAGCGATAACTAAATCAATTCTGGGCCGCTTCAAAAGCACTCGGGCATACGCGTCATAGACCTAGAGGAGAGTCCTTATAATGAATTACAGACTGCTGAGTGTCGCCATTGATGGTACAATTGACGGCGCGTATGCCCGAATTTGTGGGAAACGCCCCCTTTTTGGCCGATTTTGACGTCTGAGGCAACCTTTGGAGAGAGATAACTAAATAAATTCTGGGCCGCTTCAAAGGCTCTCGGGGATATGCGTCGCAGAACTAGAGGAGATGCATTATTATGGCTTATAGAGTACTGAGTGTCGCCATTGATGGTACAATTGGTGGCGCGTATGCCCAAAGCTTTGGGACACACCCCTTTTTTGCCTGATTTTGACGTCTGAGGTTGTGATGACTTAAGAGATACTGGGCAGTTTGAGAAGCTCTTGGGCGCACGCGCAGCAAACCTACAAAAGATTGATTAATTAGCAGTAACAGCGTGCTAAATGTCGCCATAAATGGTACTCTTCATGTTGCGTTTGCCAAAGTGTCTGGACCACGGCCACTCATTTTGGCATTTTTTTTTTAATACCATTCTTGGAAGTGGAATAGCTGGTGAAATGAAATTTAGACACTTTGTAAAATATAGTTCGGATCAAAAAACGCTTTGACTCCTTAATTATTCAGCGCTTTAAGTATAATGTATTTGAGCTAATTACCCGATGAGAACAAAACAAAACAAAAAAAAACTGCATTTAGTGTTTATCAATTAAGAAAATATTCAGTGTAGTTGCCGTTTTGTTATACATTACATATGTTGCTAAAAAATTTATTTAGGAACGCAACAACGTCACTGAATCCTCGAGTCTCCTCACCAACTGCGGATTCTTTTTGGTATATAAAGTCCTGGGGAACCACTTTAAATTTAAGTAATCTGAAAATAAAAAATGTTTCCATGGAGCCAGACACATTGGCTATATATATAGCAAAATGCAACTAAATTGATGGTGTGGTTTTCTTAGGGTTTGCATTGAATGTTGAAAAGACGTATGATTTTTCTGCGGTTCACCATAGGAACCAATGAGTAAAAGTTTGGTTGCATTTTGGCCAGACTTAATATAAACCAAGGACCACGAAAATTCTCGTGGAGGTTGAGGGCAACGTATTAAAACGTGACACAAAAGTGCAAAGGGATTGAGTGATTAGTTTTCTTTGTATTAAAAATGATCGCTTTGGTCCATTGAGTTACGGGCGCCGGCGCAACGGCGGCCGATAGATGGCGTAAGTAGTGGCGGCGCTCGCCTGTCCGAGAATCTTGGGGTTGACCTAGCTTTAGCTTTAGACTGGCAAATGTGCATTCGAATATCGAATTAAAACATCTTTTTTCGCTGTTTCAGATTGCTCGTAAAATAATCGCTGTGTGCCTTCGCACATTATTAAGTTTCTAAGGTACACAACGAGTATTTTACGAGCCTATTGAATGCTGTTTTGTGTAAGAAGGTGGAAACTCTAAGGCAGTGGCCTCAAACTCATTTGAGTGTGGGGGCCAGGTATCCCACCCCTGAAAAGTCGAGGGCCAACGTAAGACCAGGGAGGAGAGGGACCTTGTGCTTCATGTTTTTTTTTATGTCAAAGATTTGTTAGTGACATCTTTACATTTGATTTGCTTATAAGCCTACTTTGGGCCTTGACCTGATGTGGTAAGAATATAATGACTCCGATCCGCAAACATGCTGGCATTTTTAATAGAAGCACACCTTCGTTCCCGTTGCTCAATTCACCCAGGAATTAATCAAGCTCAAGATGTCTCGGAAAACAATCAGTTAATGTGACAGTTGTTGTTTTCCAGACGATTATTACTGCAACACTCGAACAAATACTTGTATTTTAATGGTAATAGCTTTTTGAAGGTGAGAATCCCGAGCTTCTTCTTCTTCTTCTTGTTGTGAGGTCCAGAGAAGGAAAGGCAAAGCCGGGAGAGATGTTGGCCTCCTGTACGGGGCGAGTCGCTACCCGGCTTGGGGAAGGGGGAGGAGCCGTAGGTGGCTAAAAGAGATAGTGTGGAAATTTGGAAACCAGTCTCGTAGCTTTATCTTTGCCAGTTGCTCCTGCTGATTGGTCGCGCCGACGAAATGCATCCTTCAACGAACAGCTTGCGCTTGCAGCCTAGCCGCGGAATTATTGTACATTACAAAAATCTGGCAAGCAAAATATGAAGAGAAGCAAAGGGCAAATGAACAGAGATAAGCATAAACTATGTGAATACGTTAAAAGAGCAGGGCTACATTTTGAGTGAAAATGAATCGGCGAAATGTGATCAAGATGGAGCATGCGATTTCTAGCGCTCTAGACATTGGGACCGGGACACGTAGCCGGTTGCCTGCGGGCCGCGTCCCAGCAAGTCGCGGGCCGCGTGCTTGAGACCCCTCAGTCTAAGGAGTCAGATGTGGTACATAAGTTCCTTCCACGTGGAAAGTTCTTTAAGGTTTGGTTAGCGCCCTGCACCGAGCAGAAAAGTACACCACAACACATTGCAAAGTTTATTTTCTTAGGAAATGGGGGGGGGGGGGGGGGGGAAGAGATAAAGGAGTTATATTTTAAAGACTGAGAAACGACAACTCAAGTGAAAGTAAACAATCAAGCTGGGCTCTACTGGAAGAACATTCCGTCCGAGCACTCGAAGTTTCAATTACTACACCATATTTGTTGACTGATATCCGAAAAATGTACCGTGTTGACTTTATTAATTTAAAGAAAAGTCTTTTTTTAATTTCAATTGATCGAGTGGCTGTCAAAACACTATAAATGATTTTGATTGAATGAAATAGCCCAATAAATTTTCGATGTTCAAATGATTGAATATTTTCTGCCAGCATTATTTGTGTCGCCGAAGTTTAGCTTTAGACTGGCAACTGTCCACATCATTGTCGATATAGAACCGCGTTTTTCCCTGTTTAAATCGCTCGTAAAATATTCGGTGTGTAACTTAGCGATTTTTCAAGTTTCAAAGCTACGCAATGATTATTCTACGAGCCTATTGAATGCTATTTTGTGTAACATAATAATCTGTGGGTGTGTGAATGACCCTTCCAGCGCTACTTAATACACAGTCACGATCATTATGAATGTCAACACCCTATCACCCAGCGCTCCGTACTGGCAGCGTTATGCAGCCGCAGTGTTGTAGGCGTTACCGTAGAAAAGGAAAGATACGTTATTCGCTACTTGTGAAATAAAGGAACGCGTTACCGTTACCGACAGAAAGTAGCGCACGTTACTTTTGCGTTACTTTTTATTAACAATTGACGGTAACAGCGTTTGTGTTTTATTTTGGTGTCAGCGTTTTTCAACACTGGGATGACGGGAGCGGACGTTGGAGATTTTCTAAAGTGGGAATTTCTGCGTGGGAAAAAGAGAAGCAAACTTTAGAAAAATATGTAGAATGAGTGCAATAATTAATTACTTGAATCATGTTCTACGTTTCAGCTTAAATCTAGACGCAGCCGACGCTACGAGCTAATGGGACAAATCAACCAGCGTCAAAATCACAAGTCAGTGGGCCATGACTGTTTATGGTTGGTTCCTGGAAGATTGAACACGTACAGGAACACGCAGAACACCATGATGGTTCCCTTTTCCCTCTTTCTGGTAATTCCCATCAGCTTGTAGCATCAGCTGCGCCTGGACTTTAGGTAAAGCGATGTATGGAAACTGGCAAAAAATACAGGTGTCCGTTTTTAAATTAAACTTAGGAAGAAAACAAGAAGGGAGGGACAAACACGTTTTCTTCCTCAAGTTTAATTATCCCTACCAAGCCACTCGTTCTGTGCTAACATCGTTTTTCAAGTTTTCGGAAGATGTAATGACTAACGTAATTACGTTATCCGTTACTTGAAATAACTAACGCAACTACGGTACCCGTAACTGTCTTGAAAAAGTAACGATTACGTTACCACGTTACTGAAAAACGCAAGGCGTCACCGGTAACGACGTTACTTGTAACACGTTACCGCCAACACCGCAGCAGCGACCGCGGCGGCTTGACTTCCCTTCCGCACTTGGTTAGCAGAACGTGCAAGCCACCACAGCTGCCGCACCATAGGGCTGCCAGAGTCGAGTCTTAAACGACCGCCTGTAGACATTTACCAGCTTTGCGAATGAACCTTTTTAACATCTCAAATGAACGAATGCCCACGGAGGCCGCACCGGCATAATGTAGGTATACTGGACCATGTTCAGAACAATTAAAAATGCGCCGACCTTTCTTGCTCTCTCGTGTCATCCCAACAGACTGGATCGGAGCAGGCTATGGCGACAAAGTGGATACCTTCGACCGTGCCAGCCGCAGAGGTGACACCTCTCCCCAGACCAACAATTCGGGCCCACACAAGCAGCCAACGCACCGACAACCGGACAATCACCCGTGCCGCTTCTGTCCTCACTCAAGCGCTTCCGCAGCGGATGTCGTCATCCACGAGAGGACTCACACTGGAGAGAGGCCCTTCAGTTGCGGTGCCTGCGAGAAAACGTTCACGCAGAAGGGTAACTTGAAGGCTCACGTTAGAACTCACACCGGAGAGAAGCCGTTCAAGTGCAATACGTGCAGCAGGGCGTTTACTCAGAGAACCAGTTTGGCGGTTCATGAGAGGACTCACACAGGAGAAAAGCCGTACAGGTGCGAGACCTGCGGTACAGCGTTTGCGGCTAATAGCAATTTACACAGTCATCGGAAGAGACATCACATGTGATTGAAACAGCAACGTGCATCATAGTTGTGGAGGGGATTTAAACGAAATACTGGACCTCCGATGTGTGTTCATTTCATTTGGCGATAGACCTGCAGGGGTTTTACTTGCGAGCAGTGTGTGTTTCGCATGGTTCAAAATGTTTCCGCCTCTTACTCATCGCGTAAACACAGCTAAAAAATGTGAATTTACCTTAGAGGAAGCGACCAGAGTTCTTTTTTGTACACGAAAAAAAGAAAATACTTGAAGCCTTGTGTTTCTTTATTAATTTAGAGTCATTAATCACGTGATGCACCTGGAGTCTCTGGGTTGTCTGTAGGGTCACTTACGTTCCTTTCAAGTCGGCCTCCTCATGACCATAAACATACGAACTCATAAAATAACTAAAGTTTTTCAAGAGCAGCAATCTTGAATATTGCTAATGTTAAGAAAGTATAAGAGCAACCGAGTCATGAGGAGGGGTCAGCATAATTTTTAGATGAGAAATAAAGCTATATTCGAAACTATTTAAGACACCAAGCTGGAAACTAAGGCTTTGCTCATAGGACTGCAACAGAATATGCATGACTCTTAGATTTAGAAAATGCGGTTTAATTTCCTATCTCATTTCGTAATATTCTTCGTCCTTTTCTTTTTGACCAGTTTTTGTATCTGAATTCTGATGACATCACTCAATGTGCTTGCTACATGCAATACTCGTATGTACGTTTTCCTTTTGCACGATTTCTTTTTTTTTTTTGCGCATTCACGAAGACGGTTCTCATCATTTAGGATATTCATACTTTCAGTGCTATTCATTTGGTGTTCATATATACTCCGTTTCACCTTAGGTACGAGCGCGCACAATGTTGTGAGCCGGAGGACCAATAAAACAGTGCAGAAAGCGCAAAGCCATAGCGTGCTCTCTGCGCTTGATAGAACTAGCCGGTGGAGGAGCACGCACAGAGAGATGGCGAATACCGGCTAGTCCTATAGTCCTATGAACTGCAGAGAACTCGTCATGGCTTTGTGCCTCTTTTGCTGTTTGATTGGCCCTTCGGCTCATAACATCCGCCACGCTCGGGCCTAAGCCTAAACGAGGTATAGTTTCACTTGAATTCGTCAGGCTTTTAAATATTAGAAATTCCTCTTGTAGTGGACGGATCATATGCATGTGTTGTACTAAAGGCATAATTGACTCCATTGTGTATATAGTTATGTATCTAAAAACTACATATGTATAATCCATCTATATATGTCTTAATCTGCTCTGACTTTACAGTGGTTGTCACTATTGCCTGATGCGCCAGAATTGATGGAGGCGGAGTCCTGTTCCCAAACGTATAAAATATTTGTTCTGACATATAGGGTGTTTCCAGAAAAAAAACGGGCAAAAGTTCGACTGCAGAAAGTACGCATCGCACAATAAAGAAGCCTGATGCCGTAGCGGTCTGTCAAAAGAAAATTGCTAGAGCTGAATATAATGGGATAATTAATAAATTCCGAGTACTTAAATTGTTAAATATTTGTTTTAAAGGGGTGGTTTCAAAGATAACATTGCTCGGAATCATCGAGAACGACTAAAGACACCCATGTTATAATGGCATGAGGCACGCTAAGTATTTTAGGGAGTTCTGAAAAAATGCTCAAGTTGGACGCGTATCTCGCTTTCGGTTTCTTATCGGAGAGCATCTCCACGTGGGCAATCTCGCCCCCCCTGTCTAAAGCGCGCAACGTGCGTGCACCGCCACGCATTGCTCATGAAGGAGTGTCTTCACTCTGGCACCGATGTCAAAAAGGCGGACCTCATGTGACTGTCCGGAAGCTTTCTTATGTAGACTTCTCTACGCGCGATGAGTGGCGGCGCACGCACGTTGCGCGTCTTAGACACGGGGGGCGGGATCGCCGGCACAGAGATATGCTTCGATAAGAAACCGAAACCTACATACGCGTCCAAATTGAGCATTTCTTCGGAACGTCGTAGAATGCTGCGCGTGCCTCATATCATTGCCGCGTGGGTGTTTTTAGTAGTTTTCGATCATAACAGCAAGATTCTATTTGAAACCATGCCCTTCAAATCAATAATGTGCAATTTATTCATTCAAAATTACTTACCCAATTATATTGAACGCTAAACATTTTCATTGGTAGCAGGTGCAAAGGGCGTAAGCTGGTTTAGTGGTAGAACCTACGAGCACGAGCATGTCCGTGCTGTCAGCCATATCCACGCAGAGTGCGTGGTCAGGAGATGAAAACGAGTTGGTTTTCTGGTTCGTCAAACGCGTAGCTCCCACCGCACTGTCAACTTCAAGGGGCCGTGCTCCGATGTTGGGTGTTGGGCTTTCTGCACCAGTGGGACCCAAGCACCGTTGTGCCCGTTGCAGAAAACATGTAACAAAATAGTCACTCGTTAGATTAGGGAGTTGTAGTGGATCGTTTTTCCTCTCCGCTACGGTATCCCCGAGGAAAACGGCGCAGCTGCGCATGCGCGCCGCCAGCCTTCTCTGCATAGTTCAAGGTCTTATGGTGGGTTACGGAGCGCTATCCGGGTGCTTAGCGGGCTGCGGAAACGGTCTACTACAATTGCCTATTGTCAAAACTTAACGGGCTACTGATATTCGTTACCGTCCTACGAACGTAACGATATACCGTTATGGCTACTTTAAAAAGTGAACGAATGTTACTTTTGCGCCAATTTGAATATCACTCATTCCACAGCGAAAGGCCGAGGATATGAACTCAGACAACCGTTTAACATCTTTGTGAGTTATTAGTTTGTAAGATTTGTTGCATGATCATTATTTTGAAAACTGGTTTTATTGACTGCGCTCTCTTTTATTTTCTTTTTCCCAAATAATGCAGTAATGTTTTGCACGACCATAAGGGATTTGCAATAAACTGATTGAATAAAACACTAATTTAAGTGAGGTCACCAGGTGTCGACAAATTTTCTCTTCATCTGAACGGATGCACACTTTGGAGTATTTAGAGGTACTCCCAAGAAAATGGGGTATAATGCATTAAATTACAATATACCCCTTCTTGAGAATGCTGCAAAAGGTTCTCCGATTTAACTCTTTTAGAAAGTCGGCGAACCAGTGCATTCTGTTGAGCTATGCGCAGAGTGGAGATTGCGAGCCGATTTCTCCGATTCTTTCGTGAGTTTGTTCTGAAAGCCCTTAAAACCCAGTTTCAAGCGCACTTGAAGCAATGATATTAGAGGTGGGTCAAGAATCAGTCCGGGCATGAAGAAATTGATAAAAAAATTACTTACAAGGATAGGTTATCTGGCGGAGAAGTGTTAGGACCGAGTTTAGTGTAATTAATAGTAAAAGAGGCGACGCTCTTATGGGTGAAAAGAATAGATCTATTCATGATAAGTCGAAGCCGCGGTGTAGGGAGCACAAATCAATAAGGACCACAGTAGGCTAACGACACATTCGGAACGTGATTAAGCGTGCAGACCGGGCTTAGCGACAGTTAGTAAAAAAAAAGAAAGAAAATGGAACACTGATAAGGACCTATCGACCCTAACTGTAAACGTTCGTAACGACCGCAACCGCAGAAAATAGTTGCTCTTTCAAATTAGCCCCAAAGAAAAAAAAGAGCATCATATTTTTCAATATCCAGGACTTTATACCAGGACCGGGGATAGGCGAGCTGAGATGCCGCCCAGGAAGCCATCAAAAGGGTAGCGCCGCTGCGCCCCCATTTGAAAGTATTTTTAGCTTACTAATTTATTTAAACACGGCGGTTCTTTTCAGAAAAAAATATACTCGTTTTGGAATACTTCTCGTACTTGCGTTGTTTTATATTTAATTATGTCTTGTGTAGGCCTCATCCCGTTTGATCAGATCGATGAAGCTATTAATGTTCGGGTGAGCTCTCCCTGACACAGCTTTTATCTTACGGTGCCGTGTCTCCAACGTTGTTTCGGGAGAGGGAGAAGTGGAGGAGGAGCAAGGAGGACAGGCATTGGACACTTGAACCTAACCAACTGTTAACGAAGAATACGAACGAACCGACCCAATTGATAACGAATGATGGCCGAAGCGGGAAGGTTGTTTCGGGTAGGGCGCCTCCTGAGAACTGCGAGAATGGCTGTTTATTGTTCGGTAGTTAAAAAGAGGATATCGGAGAGGGGTGTGGGCTTCCAAAGCCATCGCAAAGCGGGCCCTTTGTCCCATTCGCACCAGATAAAAAAAAAAAGAAAAAAAACAACAACAAACGTTTTAAGCGCTTTGTTTTTCGGGTATTTCCGTGTTCCGAGATTTTTCGTACGATGCGATTTCCAAATAGCATGTAGATTGTTTATATCGTCAACACAAAAACGAAATGTGCCATACATTTCTTTCATGGAGTTCTGTCATAATGTTGCGAAATAATCTACCAAAAGACGGAATGGCGTCGCGTCCAAAGAGCCTAGATTTCACTCCCGCGACTCACTCGAAAGAGTGTCTGATCTCCTTGTGCGAAAAAAAAAAAAACATGAAACTAACCGGTTCGGGGTACAATCAGCAGCCATTGGCGTACCAACCGTGGGGGGGGGGGGGGGGGGAGGGCTTGCTCCCCTCCCACTTCTCAGTGGGGGGGCAAAGCATGTGTTTTGCCCCCCCCCCCCCCTCCCCTCCCTGAATCAGCCGCCACTGGGTAGGAAAAAACACTGGCCGGCCGCGCCCAAGGGATACCAAAGGCACCGCCCTCCGACCCGCGGTGGCATATTGTTAACGCGCAGGCGATACACACCCCGGCAACGACGTTCACACCGGATTGGATGGTTCGTGGAGATATGCACTGCCGCCGCCAATTTAGGCAGCGGTTGCAACGCTCGTTTCCAAAGCGGTAGCGTATACCTTAGTGGTACGATGTGTGCTTCATGCATACGGACCCCGGTTCGATTCACGGCGTGGGCTTACTTCTATTTTTTTAGAGCGCAGCTCTTAGGGGCCCGTTTCCGGCTTGAGCGGCGTCGGGGTCGCCGTCGGCGTCGCCGTCGGCGTAACCGCGCGGTGCATTATGGGTAAATTTCCCCGCTAAATCTAGCGGAAAAATTTCCCCGCTAGATTTAGCGGAAAAATTTTTCGCGAAATCGAGCGTAAAAATTTTCCCCGCTAGAATTAGCGGAAAAAATTCCCCGCTAAATCTAGCGGGAAAAACTCCCCGCTAAATGTAGCGGAAAAATTTCCCCGCTAAAACTAGCGGCCCCGGTAAATCTAGCGGAAAAATTTCCCCGCTAAATCTAGCGGAAAATATTCCCCGCTAAATCTAGCGGAAAAATTTCCCCGCTAAATCCAGCGGAACAATTTCCCCGCTAAATCTAGCGGAAAAATTTGCCCGCTAGATTTAGCGAAAAAAATTTCCCCCCTGTCTAGCGGGAAAAAAATTCCTCGCTAAATCTCGCGGGAAAACCTCCCCGCTAAATGTAGCGGAAAAATTTCCCCGCTAAATCTAGCGGAAAAATTTCTCCGCTAAATCTAGCAGAAAAATCGCGGGAAAATATTCCCCGCTAAATCTAGCGGAAAATTTCCCCCCCTATATCTAGCGAAAAAATTTCCCCGCTGTCTAGCGGAAAAATTTCCCGGCTAGATTTAGCGGAAAAATTTTCCCGCTAAATCTAGCGGAAAAATTTTCCCCGCTAGATTTAGCGGAAAAATTTCCCGCTAAATCTAGCGGAAAAATTTCCGCGCTGCCTAGCGGGAAAAATTCCCCGCTAAATGTAGTGAAAAAATTTACCCGCTAAATCTAGCGAAAAAAGTTCTCCGCTAAATCTAGCAGAAAAATCTAGCGGGACAATATTCCCCGCTATTTAGCGGAAAAATTTGCCCGCTAAATCTAGCGGAAAAATTTTACCGCTATATCTAGCGGAAAAATTTTCCCGCTAAATCTAGCGGAAAAATTTTCCCCGCTAGATTTAGCGGAAAAATTTTTCCGCTAAATCTAGCGGGAAAAATTCCCCGCTAAATGTAACGGAAAAATTTCCCCGCTAAATATAGTGGAAAAATTTTTCCGCTAAATATAGCGGGAAAAATTCCCCGCTAAATCTAGCGGAAAATTTTCCCTGCTGAATCTAGCGGAATGTTCCCCGCTAAATCAAGCGGAAAAATTTCCCCGCTAAATCTAGCGGAATTTTAACCGCTAAATCTAGCGGAAAAATTTCCCCGCTAGATTTAGCAAAAAAATTTCCCCGCTAAATCGCGGAAAAATCTTCCCCGCTAGATTTAGCGGAAAAAAATTCCCCGCTAAATCTAGCGGAAAAATTTTCCCGCTAAATCTAGCGGAAAATTTTCTCCGCTAAATCTAGCGGAAAAATTTCTCCGGTAAATTTAGCGAAAGTCGCTAAATCTAGCGGGGAAAATGCCCCGCTAAATCTAGCGGAAATATTAACCCGCTAAATCTAGCGGAAAAATTTCCCCGCTAAATCTAGCGGAAAAATTTCAGCGCTAAATCTAGCGGAAAAATTTCCCCGCTAGATTTAGCGGAAAAAAAATTTCCCGCTGTCTAGCGGAATCCCGTTAAATCTAGCGGAAAAAATTTCCCCGCTAAATCTAGCGGAAAAATTTCCCAACTAAATCTAGCGGAAAAATTTTTCTGGGGGGTCACGTGACCCCCCCAGGGCACATGACCCCCCCCCCCCCCCCCCGCCCCGAGAACAGGTAACCCTCAGTACCCTTCCTTCCTCCTCCTCAAGAGCTGCGCTCCAATTCGGTGTCACAGGGACTGTAAACGGCTTTCATTTTTAGAGCGCAGCTCTTAGGGGCCCGTTCCCGGCTTGAGTGGCGTCGGCGTCGGCGTCGCCGTCGGTGTCGGCGTAACCGCAACCCTCGTAACCCTCGTGAGGGTTACGAGGGTTAATCTCATGAGGGTTACCCTCACGAGGGCCACGAGGGTTACTTACCCTCGTAACCCTTACGAGGGTTCATTACCCTCAAAAAGGTTACCTTCACGAGGGTTACCCTCACAAGGGTTACTAACCCTCGTGAGGGTTACGAGGGTAAGTAACCCTCATGAGGGTAACCCTCGTGAAGGTAACCCTTTTGAGGGTAACTAACCCTCGTAACCCTCGTGAGGGTTACGAGGGTAAGTAACCCTCGTAACCCTCACGAGGGTTACGAGGGTTAGTGACCCTCAAAAGGGTTACCTTCACGAGGGTTACCCTCACGAGGGTCACGAGGGTTATGAGAGTTACCCTCACGAGGGTCACGAGAGTTACCCTCACGAGGGTCACGAGAGTTACCCTCACGAGGGTTACTAGGGTTACCCTCACGAGGGTCACGATGGTTACCCAGGTCACGTGACCCCCGTTGACGTCATAGCCACTGATGACGTCATCAGTGACGTCACTGATGACGTCACCGGCATCCGCATCGTCATCATCACTGATGACGTCATCGGCATCGTCACGTGGCACCAGGTCACGTGACCCCCCGATGTCACGTCACGCCCCAAGGTCACGTGACTCTCACAAGGTCACGTGACCCCCCGCCCCCCCAGGTCACTTGACCCACCCCCCAGTACCCTTCCCTCCTCCTCCTCAAGAGCTGCGCTCTAATTCGGCGTTACAGGGAGTTGTAAACGGCTTTCATTTTTTTCTCTCGAACATTTTGTTTTGTCGAGGCATTTTGGGATATTTACAACATTTCTTTTTTGCGATTAACACTGAAAAACACGAATGTTTACGACGAAACTTCGCTGACCTAAATGGTTTGGGACTGTACACACCAACTCATCTCTGTGACGTCACGGCGTTGTGGTGGCGTGTCGGTCGCACTTCCGGTCTGGGGCTGTGGGCAGAAGTCCCTATGCCAGATGTGTATTCCTGCGTTGTTTTGATAGGAACCAGACAAAAACCTGCCTTCTCGTCAAAACGCCGCGACTGGGCCCGTACCAAAAGTGTCAAGAAAGGTTTGAAGGTCAGTT
Source organism: Ixodes scapularis (assembly GCF_016920785.2). Lineage (NCBI taxonomy): Eukaryota > Metazoa > Arthropoda > Arachnida > Ixodida > Ixodidae > Ixodes > Ixodes scapularis. The sequence goes on from NW_024609844.1 coordinate 660,782, forward strand.
TTCACGTGCTCGGTTCGTCAGAGAATCTGGATATGTGCCGGAAATAGGGAAAAGCAGACGCCGTCGGACGACGATTGCTTGGGCGGGAAGCACTATGGCTTGAATTCACGGATACTTGTGGTGATCAGATTTATTTGTTTTGTTCCTACATGAACGCCAGAAAACCGTCAAGTTGTGCGGACCACCTGCGGACTAAGTTCAGTGCGTCTTCAAGTTCAAACGGCCGCCTGATCGTTCGAACTGTCGTCTGCTCTTTCAAGCGTTTCAGCTTGTCGTCTGCTCTCTTAGACGACGCCGGCCTGTGGACCAAACGTCGGTTCGGTACCTGCGATAAGAAGTAAGTGCAGGCCTCAAAAGACCTAAATTGGAAGGTTAGTAAGCAGGCTCAATGTAAACAGTAGATACAAGGAGATGTTGACCATTGTTACCAGTGACCAACACCGACTTTTTAGGATGTGGTTCTCGACTGACAACGACGAAATCGCGACCATACGCGCTGGTTAACTCTGGCATACTTACTAACAATGTGCTGTTGGGTGCGTAAATAGGTGAAAGGAGGGGGGGGGGGGGGGGGAAGCGCCACGGTCGCAGTTTGCCCAGGGTGCTTGCTGCTCTAAGGCCGGCCCTGCTCAAACCGTAGCAGGACTTGCTTCGCGAATTCACGTAAATGCCGTTCAAGCGAAAAAAAGACCTTCTTGGGACTGCGGTGACGACAAATAAACCAAAAAACAAACGAAGGGTAGGAGGATAAAAAGATTCACACACACACACAAACACACACACACACACACACACACACGCACACACACGCACACGCGCACACACACACACACACACACGAGAGCAGCACCAGCAGTGTGAGACGAGAGGCTTAACATTGTCTACCCATCTCTTGCTCGTGTGCGCTCCCCTCCCTGCGGGGATGAATGAATTTTTTTTTCGGTTCCTTTCCCTTCTGAAATGTCTCAGCGTACCTTTGCAGACAGTCAGCAGCTCACACGCAAAGTAAATTTACCAGAATCAGAGCCCGTACGATGGAAGATGCCGCATCGGAAATTTAGAGCCGGTTCATTCGAAAAGTGTGGGGAGCTGCGGGACTGCGCGTAGTCCCGCGGTTACGGGGATAATCAGAAATATAAACTTGGTACTTTCAACCTTCGTAACGCGTTGTATATTACGTTTATATTATATATATATATAATTAATTGTACAAGATTGCACTTTTAAAACGCGTATTAATGTCGGATAAACGCGCACAAACATTACCGCGCCGCTCGAGAAGAAATATTTTTTTTTTCACGTCGATACGCGTCGACAACAGGAATACTCTCACGCAGTTGCGCCATGGCCTTCCTTCTTTTGACATTGTGACGTGCCCACTCGGAGCGCTACGGACTCATTTCTAAGAGGTGTTGGTAGGAGAAGGCATGACGCCAGCCGCGTAGCCTCCACAAGCCATGCTCCCTTGACGCTTCGCCTCTTTCTCATTTTCATCCTTACTCTCCTCACTTATCAAGCCAACGTGATCACATCACGTGACCGTAGCTAGCCTTCGTCTAGCTATGGGATATCAGAATACACCACAGTCTAGCCTTCGATGTGATAAAACCTACCGGACGGAGTGCGCGCAAGCCTGCAAGGAATCCTTCTACAATCAACCATCCATCTTACACGTGACATGTCACGCGCACCATTGGCCAGAGGGATCTACGGTCACGTTGGCCACAACATCGTTTAAATTTTTTATGACTAGGCTTCACCAATATTGCAACGTGCCCCCTTCTAGTACTCTTAACCTCCTTGCCCTCCCTCAGAATTTCCGGCGGTCCGTGGTGGCCGCCATATTAAAACTTTATATCAGTGTTGCTGCATCTGTAGGTGATATTGAAAACTGACGTTGGAGCTGACAGAGAAAATCTGGCCACGGCGCAAGCGCAACGCCGATGTACGCTGGAAGCTATACTCCCTTTCACCTTATGTTGTACCGCAGCGAAGGCTAGGAGCGGAAGCTCGTAGCCTTGGTGGCCTTGGCTGCTGCCCTTAATGCACGAGAGCTTGTGCTGCTGAGATGTGCCCTAAAACAAAGAGCTCGCGCTTGTAGCCTTTCCTGCGGTAAATCATAAGTTTGTTTGACCGGAGAAAATCTGGCTACAACGCATGGCGCCGCTAGTGTTTCGGTTTGACGGGACGTGAGGACGTGAGGAGCTCTGCAGTTTGCGAGCACATGTTGCGAAGACGTGACCGGAGAAGTGCCTCTGTGATGTTCCCGGAAGACAGAAAGTATCATTCGTAATCGTCGTGTGTGCTTTGAAAGCGAAGGGAGTCACAGGGTCCACAAGTACGCAACCACAAGCAAGGTTCACGACAGCGCTGCGTTGACTTCGGCGATCTCGTTCATGTTTGGGCCAACCCGGCGAGGCGAGAAAAAGCCGAAACGTTCGTGGTGTGTGGTCCGGTGCTTGGAGGTAGAAACCCACACTAACACGGAGCTCAAATTGGTTGTGGGGTTGAGGTTCAATGGGTTCAGTCCCGTCGTCGTCAGCTTATCCGGTCCAGCTGGTCCGGGAGGACGCAGCGAGCGTTTTTAAAAGTAAACCCCCCTTCGTTCCGTTTCATGATGTGGAAAATTCCCGACGCATACCGTGAGTAAAAATCTGCAGGCGTTTTCAAAAAAATTACGTCGTTTTAATTGAACAATGGAGTTCGGATTGTTGTCCTAAATCTGCCGTTTTTATGTTTCGTGTTGTTGGACTGCATTTGCACAGCGACGTGTTTGCACAGCGACGCACACCGCTCGAGAAGGTGATTCGGTCCTGCAAACGACCCGTTATACAGAATTTCAGGGGAACTGAAGTCACCACCGATATTTTCCTGTAAATCTCGAGTGAGTTTGTTGCGCTCAGCATGCGGTATGAATAAATTAGGGCAAGATTTCCTACCTGCCCACAGGTGCATGAACTGAAACCATTTTTTACGTAGTGAACATAGTGATTTTTCTTTACTTTGGGAAGAGGCATTGGTGCATTTATTATGGTACAATCACTTGAGAGTTGAGAAATTGGGGAGAGCGAGCAAGCTTTCCCAACTTTGTCTCTGGCACTGCCCCTAGTTTCAACTTTCAATTTTAGTAGGCATACCTACTAGCAGGTACAAACTCTCTAAAGCAGGTAAAAGACCGGGGGGTCAGGACGGTACGGACTCCGTGTTTTGCGCTTTTCGCAAGGTGACTGGGTAAATGCTTTTGTGAGGTATGCGGAATGTTCAAACGATTTTGTTATGCCCGTCGTTTGCATCTCCAGCAAAACGAATAAGATGATCTACAAAGGCACAATCACAAGCCAAGATTTACGATAACAGTGCGTTTGCTTCGGTGGTCCGTGTAGTTGTACTATACCCTGCTATCTTCAACACCGTGTCATGACGAAGAGCTGGAACGGTCACAGCTTGTGCTGGGCTACCGGTTGACAGAAACCGCATCGCCCGCATCGGCACCGAGTGCACTTGGGCTGTTGATGCTCAAGCCTTTCATCCGGGGCTTGTCGCCAGCTGATCCCGCTGCTCGACGATGAGGAAGCGCCGAGAGTGACCACCCGTAATGGAGAGGTCCCGGGTACGATACCCAAACCAGGCGGATTTTTTCGGTCGCTCACCGGTCACCTAGCTGTGTTTGGAGATTTGTGTTTGTCCTTTGTCTTTCTTGTTCCCCTTCTCCAGGGATTATTTTCATCCTTCCGGTCCAGCTCGCTTGCACCTTTGCATTTAATTGCATTATAATAATGGCCTTAAATTGCAAGTTTCACCCTTGGCGTTAGTCTGGTGGCGGTTGATAAAACCCGTTTGCTCTACACTGTTAGCAAGTGCCGTGTATTTGGTGAATATTTGGGGTGAAAAACACGCTATTTACACAAATTACCATAAATTTACACGATGAGTAACGGATAATACGTTCAGATATCATGCGAGGTTGTAAAAAACGTGTTTTGGTTCGGTCATACACGCATAACCGTGTAGCCGACCTCGATAACACGCATCGCCTCCGGCGACGACCGCGGCATTGCCGGCTATCGAAGCACCGGAATGCTTGGGGACACACTTAGAAAGGACCGTCGAGACAAATGCCGCGGAAAGAAACATGTCTCAGAAACAGATATGCACCAAAAGTAATTACGCCATGTCGCGGGACGTTGGCGAAACCCGCGCTTACCGTGGCTCGCCGCCATTTTCTGGTCGATGGCAATGCGGCTTCCCTCATGTCGCCCATGTTTGCATTTAGTTTAGGGCTCTTGATAATAGTTTCTTACACACCATAAATAAAGTCATCGGTCCAATTATTCGTTCAAAACAGTTAAAATGTATATAAAAACCGTGTCTTCGATGTGAACACGTGACATTGCAGTTGGTTTCGTTTTTGCTTCAACCTTCAACTGCTTCAACTGCAAGCGATCTGGCCGATCTGGCCATTGCGCAAGCGCAACGTCGATGTACGGTGGAAGCAAGAGCCGGTTGGCTTTCGTTCTTTTTGTTTGACCGGAGAAATTTCTGGCAGCCGCTATTGTTTTGGTTTGACGGGACGCGAGAAGCTTCGCATAGAGCTTCGCAGTTTGCGAGCACATAGTGAAGACGTGACCGGAGAAGTGCCCCTGTGATGTTCCCGGAAGACGGAAAGTACCATTCGTCGTGTGTGCTTTGAAAGCGAGGGGAGTCACAGGGTCCACGAGTGCGGAACCACAAGCCAAGGTTCACGACAGCGCTGCGTTCTTCGGCGATCTCGTTCTGTTTGGGGCAACACGGCGATGCGAGAAAGGGCCGAAACGTTCGTGGTGTGTGGTGCGGTGCTTGTAGGTAGAAACCCGCACTAACGCGGAGCTCATATTGGTTGTTGTGGGGTTGCGTTTGACGGGTTTAGCCCCGTCGTCGTCAGCTGATCCGGTCCAGCTGGTCGGGGAGGACGCAACGAGCGTTCTTAAAAGTAAATCTTCCTTCGTTCCGTTTCAAAATGTGGAAGATTCCCGACGCATGCCGTGAGTAAAATGCTGCGGACGTTTTCAACAAAATTACGTCGTTTTAATTGAACAAGGGACTTCGGATAGTTTCCCTAAATCTGCCGTTTCTATGTTTCGTGTCGTTAGACTGCATTTGCACAGCGACGTGTTCGCACAGCGACGCACACCGCTCGAGTAGATGATTCGGTCCCGCAAACGACCGGTTATACAGAATTTCAGGGAAACTTAAGTCACCACCGATGTTTTTCTGTAAATCTCGTGTGACTCGTGTGAGTTTGTTGCGCTCATCATGCGGTGTGAATAAACTAGGGCAAGATTTTCTACCTGCCCGCAGATGCATGAACTGAGACCAATTTTTTTACGTAGAGAACATAGTGGTTTTTCTTTACATTGGGAAGAGGCCCGAATTTGTCTCTTTTTCCTCTGGCACTGCCCCAAGTTTCAAGTTGCAGTTTCAGTAGACATACCTACTAACAGGTACAAACTGCTCTAAAGCAGGTAAAAGACTGGGAAGTCAGGACGGTGCGGACACCGTGTTTTGCGCTTCTCGCAAAGTGACTGATGCTTTTGCGAGGTATGCGGAATATGCAAGCGATTTTGTTATGCCCTTCATTTGCGTCTCCAGAAAAAAGAATAAGATTATTTACAAATTTAGGCGCAATCACAAGCCAAGATTTACGATAACAGTGCGTTCGCTTCGGTGGTCCGTGTAGTGGTATTATACGCTGCTTTCTGCAACACCGCGTCATGACGAAGAGCTGGAACGGTCACGGTCTGTGCTGGGCTAGCGGTTGACAGAAACCCGCATCGCCCGCATCGGCACCGAGTGCACTTGGGCTGTTGATGCTCGAGCCTTTCATACGCGGCTTGTCGCCAGCTGATCCTGCTGCTCGACGGTGAGGAAGTGGCGAGTGTGACCTCTGAAGTAAATGTAAATCCTCGTTCATCCAGTTATCCAGTGTCAAAGTGTGGAAGATGTCCAACGTGTACTGAGGGCGGGAGCTACGAGCGTTTTGCCTTGCTTTTATAACCGAAACCAGAGCAGCGAGATAATTGCCTTGCGTACTCCAAAATGACGCAAGCAATAAGTTTCAACAGGTCGATTACGTCACCGCGGATGTAGGCGAGACTGTGCACTGTTTAAACGCTTGCAGTATCCACGAGTGCTACCAGAAAAACGACGTCAACAGAGAAGGAGCTCGCGATTTTAGCATAATGCAGTGCCACGGGCTCGTGAATTTTCACTGTGGCTATATAAAAATATAAAAAAAAAACAAAAAAAAAAAAAACGCATCAGCGCCACATTAATGATCACGAATAACACCGGTCACAAACTCCCAAGCCTCACCGCTTCGCTCGACACCAACACGACATACGACGACAATCTGCATCAAAACGCCCCAAAAGTGAAGGCGTCTGCTCCCGTACGCGTACTACAACTAGCGGAAGTGATGTGTTGGGCGGATGTCCTTCACAATAATATATATAAAAAATGCCTTGCGCAAGTATAATTTCCATTGATTATTGAATACGTACTGATAAAATCCCAATCATTTGTTTTTCTATGTGATTCAAGCGAGTCGGACTGCTCATAACACTGGTCGAGCATGAAAATAACAAAAATTTGAACTTTTTCATGGCCGATTGAAGATTTATTGTTAGTACATCGCTGTTTTTCGCAAAGGACTCATTTTACAGATTTTGCCTCCATACTTTTTAAATGCAAACAGTTCTTACATACGGCTGTCCATTGTGCCGTGTTTTGTGTCTTCTTCTATAAATCGGTAACGGTCAGCAACCAAAGAGCTCACCCGTATGTCAAGCATATATACGCCGCGGGGAGAATCCGTGGTGAGTAGGAAGTGTCGGGCGTAGTATCGGTGTTGTGTTTGTGTATGTGTCGCTGCTGTGTCCTACGTGGTGCTCGTGTTGTCTGTGATGTATGTAGAGTAGCAGTCTACTCGTGATAGTTCCCACCGTATACACCGGCTCCTGCTTTTTTTTCCATTGGGTGCTAGAAATCGCACTAGGTGGCGCAAGTTTCCGCCCGATTACAAGAGTTTGCTTGAGCTATTTATCCATGTAAGTTCAATATTCTTTTTTTTTTTTTTTGTCTAGCGGTTTTGTCGTAGCTGCCGACGCCACCGACCGCCGACGATGCACGTAGGTACCTTTGCACGTAGCTACGTCCGCCGCTTGGAGACTGTTTACTGTGCATAAAAGACATCGAACGAGAACGAACGCGTCCTGTATGCTTTCAGTTCGGCTGAAAGGCGCGGCTGGCTGGGCTCGTCCCTCGCCTGTTCTCGGCTGCTGGCCGCCATGTTTCATAAGGAACACGTTGAACCGTGCTTCTCGGAAGGCAAACACGGTGTAGCGTGTTAACTTTACACAGCACCTCATGTGTAGACGAAAAACACAGATGGCTCCGTGTAAAACGAACACGTTTTGACGTGTCCGCTATGGGACAAGTTTACACGTCTGGGCGTGTTATTTTTGCTAACAGTGTACTGACGTCTAACCCCTGGTTAGCTCAGTTGGTAGAGCGCTCCACCTGTAATGGACAGGCCCCGGGTTCGATACCCGCACCAGGCGGATTTTTTCGGTCGCTCACCAGTCACCGAGCTGTATTTCGAGATTTGTGTTTGTCCCTTGTCGCTCTTGTTCCCCTTCTCCAGGGATTATTTTCATCCTTCTTGTCCAGCTCGCTCTCACCTTTGCATTTAGTTGCATTATAATAATAACCTTAAATTGCAAGTTTCATCACTCTAAAACCGGTCTCTCATAAAAAACGTTGTCCCTCTGATTTTAGAGGGGACAACAATGCTTTCAGGGGGACAGCTCTTTTTAAGAGGGAAATTGAAAAATAAAATAGCAACATCTAGAGGGACACCAACATATTAAGAGAGACCAAGGAAACCGTTTCGTTGGTCCCTCTGAACAGGAAAGCCCGTCAGAAAGATTCACGCGTCTCCCTTCATATTAAGAGGGGACTGGTCCCTCTTAACTGGACCAATGTAGTTCGGTCAGGAGGAGAGGGGCAGGAGCACTAATCCACGGCAAAGAGTTCGGATGGTGCTGAGGCTTCGCGCCAATTCACGGAGAGCTGGAAACGGACGTTGGCGGAGAGACGCAAGCGTCATGCTGCTCGTTTGACTTCCTTCGGGTGAGTAATCCTGTCATATTGACGCTTTTGTTTTGGGTGCATTGCCGGTGGGAATAACGAGCCATCAATATTTTCACGCTGGCTGTGAGATGCAGGACCTTTGCATGTAGAGAGAGAGTGTTCAGATCCAGGAAGCGACCGCGGACGCGGTCGCTTCCTGGATCTGCTCGTTCAGCTAAGGACAAAGCGTCGCTAATCGTTTGCCCTGCCGTGAGCCGCAGGGCTGTCTTTCGTACAAAACACTTTTAGCGGGCTAGGGTGTCCCAATGTGTACGCGTATGTCCTACACTGTTAGCAAAAATAACACGCCCATACGTGTAAACCGTTGTCCCATAGCGGACACGTCGAACCGTGTTCGTTTTACACGGAGCCATCTGTGTTTTTCGTCTACACATGAGGTGCTGTGTAAAGTTAACACGCTACACCGCGTTTGCCTTCCGAGAAGCACGGTTCAACGTGTTCCTTACGAAACATGGCGGCCAGCAGCCTAGAACAGGCGAGGGACGAGCCCAGCCAGCCGCGCCTTTCAGCCGAACTGAAAGCATACAGGACGCGTTCGTTCTCGTTCGATGTCTTTTATGCACAGTAAACAGTCTCCGAGCGGCGGACGTAGCTACGTGCAAAGGTACCTACGTGCATCGTCGGCGGTCGGTGGCGTCGGCAGCTACGACAAAACCGCTAGACAAAAACAAAAACAAAAAAAAGAATATTGAACTTACATGGATAAATAGCTCAAGCAAACTCTTGTAATCGGGCGGTTACTTGCGCCACCTAGTGCGATTTCTAGCAACCAATGAAAAAAAAGCAGGAGTTGGTTTATACGCTGGGAACTATCACGAGTAGACTGCTACTCTACATACATCACAGACAACACGAGCACCACATAGGACACAGCAGCGACACATACACAAACACAACACCGACACTACGCCCGACACTTACTACTAACAACGGACTCTCCCCGCGGCGTATATATGCTTGACATGTACGGGTGAGCTCTTTGGTCGCTGACCGTTACCGATTTATAGAAGAAGACACAAAACACGGCACAATGGACAGCCGTATGTAAGAACTGTTTGCATTTAAAAAGTATGGAGGCAAAATCTGTAAAATGAGTCCTTTGCGAAAAACAGCGATGTACTAACAATAAATCTTAAACCGGCCATGAAAAAGTTCAAATTTTTGTTATTTTCATGCTCGACCAGTGTTATGAGCAGTCCGACTCGCTTGAATCAGATAGAAAAACAAATGATTGGGATTTTATCAGTACGTATTCAATAATCAATGGAAATTATACTTGCGCAAGGCATTTTTTATATATATTATTGTGAAGGACATCCGCCCAACACTTCACTTCCGCTAGTTGTTGTACGCGTACGGGAGCAGACGCCTTCACTTTTGGGGCGTTTTGATGCAGATTGTTGTCGTATGTCGTGTTGGTGTCGAGCGAAGCGGTGAGGCTTGGGAGTTTGTGACCGGTGTTATTCGTGATCATTAATGTGGCGCTGATGCGTTTTTTTTTGTTTTTTTTTTTTAATATTTCTATATAGCCACATTGAAAATTCACGAGCCCGTGGCACTGCATTATGCTAAAATCGCGAGCTCCTTCTCTGTTGACGTCGTTTTTCTGGTAGCACTCGTGGATACTGCAAGCGTTTAAACAGTGCACAGTCTCGCCTACATCCGCGGTGACGTACTCGACCTCTTGAAACTTATTGCTTGCGTCATTTTGGAGTACGCAAGGCAATTATCTCGCTGCTCTGGTTTCGGTTATAAAAGCTAGGCAAAACGCTCGTAGTTCCCGCCCTCAGTACACGTTGGACATCTTCCACACTTTGACACTGGATAACTGGATGAACGAGGATTTACATTTACTTCAGAGGTCACACTCGCCACTTCCTCACCGTCGAGCAGCAGGATCAGCTGGCGACAAGCCGCGTATGAAAGGCTCGAGCATCAACAGCCCAAGTGCACTCGGTGCCGATGCGGGCGATGCGGGTTTCTGTCAACCGCTAGCCCAGCACAGACCGTGACCGTTCCAGCTCTTCGTCATGACGCGGTGTTGCAGAAAGCAGCGTATAATACCACTACACGGACCACCGAAGCGAACGCACTGTTATCGTAAATCTTGGCTTGTGATTGCGCCTAAATTTGTAAATAATCTTATTCTTTTTTTTTGGAGACGGAAACGAAGGGCATAACAAAATCGTTTGCATATTCCGCATACCTCGCAAAAGCATCAGTCACCTTGCGAGAAGCGCAAAACACGGTGTCCGCACCGTCCTGGCTTCCCAGTCTTTTACCTGCTTTAGAGCAGTTTGTACCTGTTAGTAGGTATGTCTACTGAAACTGCAACTTGAAACTTGGGGCAGTGCCAGAGGGAAAAGAGACACATTCGGGCCTCTTCCCAATGTAAAGAAAAACCACTATGTTCTCTACGTAAAAAAAATGGTCTCAGTTCATGCATCTGTGGGCAGGTAGAAAATCTTGCCCTAGTTTATTCACACCGCATGATGAGCGCAACAAACTCACACGAGTCACACGAGATTTACAGGAAAACATCGGTGGTGACTTAAGTTTCCCTGGAATTCTGTATAACCGGTCGTTTGCGGGACCGAATCATCTACTCGAGCGGTGCGTCGCTGTGCGAACACGTCGCTGTGCAAATGCAGTCTAACGACACGAAGCATAGAAACGGCAGATTTAGGGAAACTATCCGAAGTCTCTTGTTCAATTCAAACGACGTAATTTTGTTGAAAACGTCCGCAGCATTTTACTCACGGTATGCGTCGGGAATCTTCCACATTTTGAAACGGAACGAAGGAAGATTTACTTTTAAGAACGCTCGCTGCGTCCTCCCCGACCAGCTGGACCGGATCAGCTGACGACGACGGGGCTAAACCCATCAAACGCAACCCCACAACAACCAATATGAGCTCCGCGTTAGTGCGGGTTTCTACCTACAAGCACCGCACCACACACCACGAACATTTCGGCCCTTTCTCGCATCGCCGTGTTGCCCCAAACAGAACGAGATCGCCGAAGAACGCAGCGCTGTCGTGAACCTTGGCTTGTGGTTGAGCACTCGTGGACCCTGTGACTCCCCTTGCTTTCAAAGCACACACGACGAATGGTACTTTCCGTCTTCCGGGAACGACACAGGGGCACTTCTCCGGTCACGTCTTCACTATGTGCTCGCAAACTGCGAAGCTCTATGCGAAGCTTCTCGCGTCCCGTCAAACCAAAACAATAGCGGCTGCCAGAAATTTCTCCGGTCAAACAAAAAGAACGAAAGCCAACCGGCTCTTGCTTCCACCGTACATCGACGTTAGATCGGCCAGATCGCTTGCAGTTGAAGCAGTTGAAGGTTGAAGCAAAAACGAAACCAACTGCAATGTCACGTGTTCACATCGAAGACACGCTTTTTATATCCATTTTAACTGTTTTGAACGAATAATTGGACCCATGACTTTATTTGTGGTGTGTAAGAAACTATTATCAAGAGCCCTAAACTAAATGCAAACATGGGCGACATGAGGGAAGCCGTATTGCCATCGACCAGAAAATGGCGGCGAGCCACGGTAAGCGCGGGTTTCGCCAACGTCCCGCGACATGGCGTAATTGCTTTTGGTGCATATCTGTTTCCGAGACATGTTTATTTCCGCGGCATTTGTCTCGACGGTCCTTTCTAAGTGTGTCCCCAAGCATTCCGGTGCTTCGATAGCCGGCAATGCCGCGGTCGTCGCCGGAGGCAATGCGTGTTATCGAGGTCGGCTACACGGTTATGCGTGTATGACCGAACCAAAACACGTTTTTTACAACCTCGCATGATATCTGAACGTATTATCCGTTACTCATCGTGTAAATTTATGGTAATTTGTGTAAATAGCGTGTTTTTCACCCCAAATATTCACCAAATACACGGCACTTGCTAACAGTGTAGGCTAGTGATATCAGACCATTTTCTGTCCGACGCTTTTGTTTACTTTTTAATTTTGAACGCGCGTTCGTTCTTCTCCCAGCTCGAGCTGCTAGCTTTGGCACTGCTACGCCGGCATTTTATTACCGGCAATTTCCTTTTATTTTATCCGTGAGCACACACTGTCGGCATCGGGTACTACAAAGGATGGCATCGCCCTCCCTAAGGCATAGCCAACATAAAGGCACCCTAGCTGTTGCTGTCAGTGTTTGTAAGCTTGGCTCGCCGATTTGTTTCTCGGTGTGCACTCTAAATGCTTCAGGTTGACCGCCCGAGAGCGTTTGATTGACGGAAACTATGTAGGCGATTTTGCGTTTGTTCGCCTTCAGAATTCAGTACAGCAATTTACACTGCAACGTTATGTTGTAGACATCGTTAGCGTTGCAGTGATTATGAACTTTTTTCCTCAAGTGGGAGGCGAGCAAAAACCCATAATGTGTGTACATGTATGTGAAAGGGGGGGGGGGGGGGGGGGGAGGTGGTCGAGCTTTTAATTCAAACCCCACAAAAAAAAAAAAAAAGAAAAAAAAAGATTTTTTTCCTTCGCGCGTTCGCGTTGCGTCGGCGTCGCGGCGTCTGCGGCAAGAGGGGCAGGGTGGAGCGGTGGCCCGGGAGTACATTTTTTTGTTTTTTTTTTTTTTGTTTTCTTGGCGTACTTTTTTGTTCGTTATATTTTGACGGTGCGCCCGCAAAGCTACCGTCTTTTTTTTTTTTTTTTTTTTTTTTTCGGCGTTCACCATGCTTTTGTTTTTGGAGGTTTTATTCATGATGTCTATTATGCTCTTTGTTTTCTGTAGCTGGTTGAATATTTTTTTTCTGTGTGGTACATCTGCGAAAGATATATAAACAGAACTTCTTTTTCTATTCTTTTTTTTTCTTAGGCGCTTTAGGGCTAGGTTGACTATGGGCGTTAAATGACTGACCGTTAAAAATCTTGTTTTCAGAGTGAGGCAATGGCAGCGAACGATGACATGAAGGGAATCAGACGGAGGTTCTGCTCGGATTGCTCGTGTAAAGAGCTCTACCGGGACCCTCTGCACGGTGGAACGCACCACCCTGAGTGGTGAGCTTACTGCGGCCACCCGCACAAGGCCCACAACGAACTCGGTAATTATGAACTTTTTGCATTCTGGTATGTAGGTAGGCTCTATTCACGTTCTGTTGGCATATGCGTTGCTTCTGAAAAAAAGAATAAATGAATGGCTAGCGCCGAAATGTCTACAAAAATAATATAATTTTTTATTCGATTATGTTGCTTTCTAAAACATGCATTAGATCTCTTCTGCAGCTTCGAGCCGCAAATGCAATCCATGCTTTTCAAAGCACATGGGGCGGGGCTTCTAATGTTCATCTACTACTAAATGCGTTTTCGTTTTGTCTTGCTAACACAAAGACGATTCTCGTAAATTACTTAAAACAGCAGTCTATTCTCGTACCAAATATCAATAGTAGCACAAGTTACGTCATAAGCTAATGTCACTCGCTATTTCATCGTATACAGATTGGGTTCCGAATCTTTGAGCTGTTTGCACTTTATTTTCGCATTTGTTTCCTGCCGACTGCTTGAAAACAGGTGAAAGCGCTTCATTACCTTCGTTCTAATTCCCACTCTCTGCATCTAAAGGAAAACAGTATGGTCTTTCATTCAGCTAAAGGTGGATGCACAGCTTCGGTTCCATAACACGATCGTCACCATGCTGGGAAAACTGGAGGAGGTAAAAGGGGCTTTTTGCGGAGACAACCCGACAACATTTTTGAACGTTGAGACCATTCTCCGGTCTCGATTGGCCAGAAGTTTTCTCATCACTTATGGTATGTGAAAAAGCGAATGCAAAAATAGAAATGTGAGTTTGACGCTGACGCATTTTTTTTTTAACAATTGCTGCTTGCAGGACGATTTTACCTCTGACGAAAGAGTTCCAGGACTCAGGACTTTCTTCGGTTCGGAGAAACGGATCGTTTCTGGGAACCGGTCAGTGAAACTCTCCGCTAGCACGACTATGGAGGGGGCACTAGTCATGTGCTTATGGGTGTATTACATAACGGGACTCTTTTACCCTATGGCATATGGACAAACCCTTGGACTCCTCTAGAGTCTGCTCGTTGAAAATAAAGTGTTTCGATTCAGTTTATGTCAGAGAAGCTCAGACAATTGCTCATGGGCGTTCAAAAACAACATAAATTCTGAGCTTCTGCTGATGGCAAGAGACGCCGAATAATTCGTTTTTAATGCTATGAAGTAGGTAACTACGCTCTAAAAAAAACACAGGAATCTACTTTCCGGAACAGCACTTGGAAAGTCAATCACCTTAACTCACGGAAGCAGCTCAGCGAATCACGATGCCGAAACATAAGATTAGACCAAAAAATTTTAAAACGCCACGCTTGTTGTGCTTAGTGTCGCAATTCATTTTTTTTTTTTTTTGTATAATATCATATGTTTCGGCATCTACATTCGCCGAGCTGCCTCCGAGAGTTATGCTGATTTTCTTTCCAAGTGTTGTGGGGGAAAAAAATGTATACTTATTTTTTTTACGTTACCCCCTAAAAAAAAAAAATTCAACACGATTGTTATGTTGCTGTTTATGATAGGCAAAAGGAGTCACTTTGCAGCACGGAATTTGTTTTTTGTGATAGTTTCCAAGAAACACCGATTTCTGGCGTCGTTCTAACGCCTTTTTTTATCCGTAAAAGCTACCAGAACATCGGTATAAAATTACTATTTTGATAAAGACATTTCAAAATATTTTCTTGTGTCATGGCAAATAAAACACGTGTTTACCCTTAAAGATTGTTACTGTTTTATTTAACACATTGATTCCGTTTTTCAAACATAATATACAGATCAAATTTCAATTCTGTTACGCAGCACAGAATAACTTTGGTTAAACAATATCAGCGAAAGTGCAAGAACTATATCACTGCAGTGCAGCATGTCACCCGACAGTCCAAACACTAAGGAGCAGAAATTCTATGATACAATAAAAGAGATAACCTAAAGTCGTGGTCACGCTGCTTATACATCATACAAAATCCATTCCGCAGACATGTTCCGGAACGAGTCGCCGCGACATCCGTGCCTCGTACGCCACGAGGCAACCAACTCAAGAGGTTGCTTTGTCACGTGGCATACAAAGCACGGATGTCGCGGTGACTCATTCCGGAACATGTCTGCAGAATGTGTTTTGTATGATGTATAAGCAGCGTGACCACGACTTAAGGGGGACTATATACCCCTGCATTTTAAGCGGGCCACCGTCCCTCCAAATTTAAGGAAGAAAATATCTAAAAAATGTCCCTCTTACCAAGGCACTCTGACCTCAAATTTAAGGGAGACGCCGTCTCGCTTATTTTAAGAGGGCTGGTGTCTCACTTAATTAAGAGGGAGAATCTCCATGTAATATTAAGAGGTCTGTCGCCCCCCTTAAAGTTAAGTGGGAAAAAATTGAAGAAATGTCCCCCTTACTAAGTGGGACAGGTCTTAGAGTGACCCTTGATGGTGTTAGACTGGTGGCGGTTGATAGAACCCGTTTTTTACTGACGTCTCTTCCCCCCCCCCCCCCCCGCCCCCCCTTTCCTGCGATGCTGCGCGGACTGCGCAAACCAGAGCCTGGCTCGAAACTTTGTCGGATTCAGGATGTTTGTATCCGAGCGCCGGCAATTCGACATGTCGTTTCCTGTGAGTTGCCAATTAATTAAGATGATAAGCAGAGGCCCCAAGCGTCAAAGCGCACCTGCACCCTCGTGACAACGCGGAGTAGAAAAAAAGAAAAGCAACGAGCCTGTTTCCATTTGACAATGGGCTTTTGAGAGTAGCGACCTTCTGTCACGAATTTCTGCACTTTTTGTTGCTTTATTTTGGTTGTGTCTCTGTTCAGGGCGTGTTTTTCTTTCTCACAAAAATTGGAATCCATCCCTGTCGATTTTCGCTTCCACTTATCGGATTATCTCTGGAGGTGCCCGCCTCTCTGCCGCTAGGACAAGGCCGCAAGGCAGCTTATTGCCTCCTTCCTGAAAGGGAGAAATGGACCTTTTGTAGAAACATCGGTCGAGAGTAAATGGTTCCAGTACCCTCTCTCTCTTCCTTCTGGCCGAGCAGAGAGGGAAGATGGTTTCGTTGTGTCGACTTCGGGGCGGAAGATTACCCACGATGGGGACAAAGGCGAGTTTGGGGGAGCCATATCTAGGCCACAGCGCCTCAATGGGTGAACGGGATGTAGCTGACTCTTTGGGTGTGGAACGGGTGGGAGAGGCCTTGCGCGCGCGTTGTTTTCTCGCCACTTAGCCTCGAACCCAGTCGCGTGTCTAGGTGGCAGCACATATTCGCCAAGAGGTCCATTGTAGACATGCGTTTCTGTCGAGGCCAGTCGTCGGGAGTTTTTATTTTTATGTTTTGCTTGGGTGGCTTGGTCCGAGTAGAAAATTATTTCCTCCGACCTCGAGCTCGGAGACCATGGTAGGTGGCGGGAGAAGGGCGGACCCCCAGAAGGGCCGGGCAGGTCGGCTGGTCGTTCCTCCCGTCGTCTGTTCCCGTTAGTCGTACAGGCTTCGGTTTTTCCCTTTTCGGGGAGTGAGTGTGCGCGCGGGGCTGCGTTGCGTCCACCGCCGAGCAACCAGTCCACCACGCCGGGAAAGTCAAGCCTTCGTCGTCCGTCGGACCGAAGACGTCGGTGAGTCTTCGGACTTCTTTTGAACCACGGTTGAACTTTCCCCTGGACTTTGGGTTCACCGGTGGAGCTTTTCGTTCCTCGGAACTTTTGTTTTCTACGCGTAGGCGAACTTTGTTCCCGGCTGCATTTGTGCCGCGAGCGGCGAGTTGTTTCGCGTTGTGTCGGGAATTGAGTGCTGTTTTATTGTTCTTCGTGGCCCCGCCGCCCGAAGTTTCGTCAGTGTGATGCGTTTGTAACGCGTGTTGCGTTTGGTTGAGTTTTTCGTGCGCGGCCGTGCGCGGCTTTATATCGCTTCTTATAAAATTTCTTGTTTTTTTTTTTTGTTTTTTTATCCCTGCGTGTCGTCGCGTTTCTCAACTTTACACCGGGCGTGGACCTATGGCTTGTCAACGGTCCGAACCTAGCATTTTTATTATTTTTCAATAAGAGGGCTTCGGCCGACCTGAGGGGATTAAACGTCGCCATCCCCGAACAGAATAAAGAATGTCGAAAATACGGAGATTCAAGCACGACAGAAATATGAAACCCTTCCGCGTGCCTCAGGGGGATTGGTCTTTGAGGGTGATTACTTTCCTTCGAGCACCCTTTCCAGGCGAGCTGCCTTCGAGCTACCATTAGCAGTTCCTAGTGGTAAAGACTACGGATTACCAACTCGAAAAACCTTTGGTTGCCATTTCCAAGATTTCATTCATAGAAGCGAAAATAGAGGAGTTAGCGTTATTGTGAACCATCTCAACATTACTGGCTCTCACTCCAATCTCTTCATGTCTCAGCGTAGGGCATAGAGATCATACCCAAGCAGCACATAAACGTGAAGAAAACGACGAAAGAACGTCGAAGACGTCTGTAACGTGACGTCGTAAAACGTCGAAGGTCCGGACGTTACCTTTCTTCGACGTCGATGAAACCTTTAAATGTCCGCGAGAAAAGGTGCACAGAAGGTCGAGGGGACGTTCCAAATGACGTTTGCTGCACGTAACATGCACGTCTCAGTGGGCCGTTGCGTCCTCCCTCGACGTTCATGATACGTGTGTTTACGACATCCGGACTGCCAACGACGTTCACAGAACGTCGAGAAACCTTTCCAAATTACGTTCCCTAGCCGTCGTGGGAAAACGTTCTGACCCCCCCCCCCCCCCCCCCCCCATAAAAAAATGTAATTATTTAGTATTATTGCGAAGGCAAGTTGCTATCATGCAAGTACGAAGGAAGTAACTAAAACACAGGTTTGGTACGAACTGTTTATTTGAGCATACTCAGACACGAGATGCAATACGGAGCGCCTCCAAAATATAAAATAACAAACAAATTCACGTAAATAAATGAACAAGAGACGATGTCACGCAGCACGGAATGTTCCACCGCTTACCTCGTTCTGTTTCTGATTAATGTGCTGACGCGCGTGCTTTAGCCGCCCCATCGCACATAGCTGGTACTCTCGCTGCGTGCACGGGAATGGTTTCAGAAGGGGGATCCCGTCCGCTGGGCGTTCTTGATTGGTATCGTCGGAGGCGTCTGAAGGGTCTTGATCGGAGACTGGACTTGACGCGCCGTTATGTGCACTGCCACTTGTTTTCTTGGGGGCGTCATTCACATCCTCACAGGCACCTTGATCCGAGTACGATTCAACGTGTGAAGAGTTATGGCCTTGAAAAAACGTCTTCGAGCCGTGACTGAATACGACGGCGTTTTTGGCGATCACCGACTTCTTCATAGGGGCGACTTGAACGACTCATCCAATCGCAGCACTTACACTGTATGCAGACGTGACGGCCGGTGCTAGTGACTGGCTTTCGGAAAAAGCTGGACCGGGTCCCAGAGCTTTTCTCTTTGGGCAAATTCGAAGAACAGAACATTCAGTGAAATATTTTGGGAACGACTGAGAAAATACGCGCACACGGAACTTAGGCTTGTCAATTGTTCGTCGTCGCTATCTTCCCCCACTTTTCTCTCTCGCCCTCTTCTTGCCGAGTTTCCCTACGCATCGCATGGGGCTCTGTGGAGGTGCCTCTGGCATCTCCTCTGCCTACCTTTCCCCGTCTCTCTCGCGCCGTGCCGGCTGTTTTTTTTTTTTTTTTTGTTTTTTCTTCCTTTTTTTGCGTTTTTGTTTTTCCCGCACGTAGGTGCGGACTGGACTTGAACGCTTTTTGGACCGTCATCTGGGCCATTCAGGTTTCTACAAACCGTTGACAGTATCCACCGGATTGCGTCATTGCCGGGCATTTTTTTTTTTTTTTTGAGTCAACTCCAAAAATGCGCAAGTGTGCAGTGAAGTTGCGCTCTGATATACACGAACTCATCTCTGTTACGTCACGGCGCGGTGGTGGCGCGTCGGACGCACTTCCGGTCCGGGGCTGTGGGCGGAAGTGCCCATCTGAGACGTGTATTCCTGCGCTTTTTTGAAAGGAACCAGACAAAAACCTGCCTTATTGTCAAAATGCTGCGACTGGGGCTGTACCAAAGGGCCGAGAAAGGTTTGAAGGTCAGTTTTCATGCGCTTGGTTTGTCCGAGAACGTGGATATATGCCGTGAAAAGGGAAAGCCAGACACCGTCGGACCACGATTGATTTGCGGGAAGCATTTTGGGTTGAATTCACGGATACTTCTGGCCATCAGATTTATTTGTTTTGTTCCAAAATGAACGCCAGAAAACCGTCAAGTTGTACGGACCACCTGCGGACTACGTTCAGAGCGTCTTCAAGTTCAAACGGGCGCCCGATCGTTCGAACTGTCGTCTGCTCTTTCAAACGTTTGTGCTTGTCGTCTGCTCTTTTAGAGGACACCGGCCCGTAGACCAACCGTGGGCCCGGTACTTGCAATAAGAAGTAAGTGCAGGCCTTAAAAGACTTAAGTTTGAAGGAGGAAAAGGTCCGCCATTTTCCCATGCATCCTGGCTGCCGCAAGCGGCGGATCATGCAGGCAGACCCTCGGGGTCCCAAACACGGTTACATCATCAGAGCAGTTTCGTGAACTTCAACAACCCACCAACTTACCGGTGGAAAGATATTCGCGTTCCTTTCGAAGCTTTCTTTTTGCATAGCGCGCAGATGTACGGCCTCGCGTTAACGCTAATCTAAACCATATACCCGGCTTCGCCGGTGGGGCGCGGGTGGGCGCGGTTGAGGAATACGAAACTACGCAACCACCATATTTCCGAGATTTCGACAGAAGGGAAGTTAATGCAGCGTAATGACTTTATTGCTTTTTATCAGCGTTAGAATAGCTCAGAATTTAGTTTACAACGTTAAATTATCACTGTTTATATTGCTGAGAGTTTTCACTCTTCGCGTTTACCATGGCAACGTTGCTTTCTTTCTCTCGTGTTCTGTCGCTCTCTTTTGCGATCGCTCACTCGGGACCCCGGGTGTCGGCGCACGGGATTTGCCACTCCTCCTCACCCACCTTTACCCCCCTGGCGTAGGGATATTTAAATAAGGTTTGGCTTATGGTGAATTCCGCTCGCAGATCTCGAGCGCTCCAAAAGCGCTCCATTTGGAGCGCGCATATTCCGCTCGCAGATCTGGCTCGAGTTGGTCACCTTCCGCTCGTAGATCTCTGGCAGCGCCCGCTCCACGGAGCGCCCCAAACTCGGCCGAGCTTGCTCTGCGGGATTTCACAGATCTCTCCGGAAGTTGACAGAGCGGCCCACGTGATTTCCGTCTAAATCGGCGGTGCGCATGCGCGGTGAGGTTGGAGAGATCGGCGGGCCGGTGGGGTCGGTAGTTGGATCTGTTCGGGTGCGTCGGTTGTTTACTCTGGATTGTGACGGCTCGAACACTTCTACTTCGCGTAGATCAGGGATAAAAAGCCGGGAATATGGAGCGTGGCAAATCGTAAGCGCTGACGTCTGTGATCGCGAGAGGAAGAACGAGAAAAAGAACGACAGAAAAGCCGGGAGGCAGACGCAATAAGGTTAGGCCTGTTCATTCTGCAGCCAGTGATTGTTTACCTTTTTCCACTGCCTTCCGTCGGCGTTTTTCCGTGAAATAAAGCAAGAAGTGGTTAGGCAACGACCGCGCAAGTGATAGTTTGTTACCTCTGTGTTTATTAAGGTCGTACTACAAATCTGAACTCCACCGCTGGCAATCGCTGTCCGTGCCCCGCCGCTTCGAGGCGGCCTAAGGTATGTGACGGTGCCGAACGCGGACGTCTTCGTTATTTGTGACATGGGCGCCGTGGTACGTATAATTTCGCCCGGTTTGCGTCGCGTGTTACCTCTGCAGCTAAGCAGTGACAGTCGTCACTGGTCGTCGGAAAGATGAGCCGGCTGAGGCGTTGGTGGGGCTGGTCAAGTTCGAGCAGCGGCCATTTTGTACGGCGGAGGGAGAAGGGGTGGGAAGGGGTGTGGGGGAGTTCGCTCTAAAAATGCAAGTTTATCTTCCCCTCGTCGATTCGGAGCGGGTTCCACGGAGCGAAATTTTGCCTCCCTCGCGGATTTTGAAAAGCGCTCCAGATCTACGAGTGGAATTCACCATTAGACGAAGGTGATAATGGCCACACTAAATGGCAACGAGCAATTGAATTTTACTTCGTAATTTGTGATTAGAGTTTGTTTCTGTTTGGTGTTTGAGCCAATCATGTCTTGTTTGCCCGTTTCGACCTTATCGGATACATCACATGCAGCGCCGCGAAAATGGTAAGCTTTTTTTATATTGCCCTTAACTTATTTAGTGCTCGTTGCTCTGATTATATGTTAAAACAACCAAGTCAGGCTAAAACTATACTGAGGACATAATTTGATAAAAATATTCTAACTTATTTCGTAGGCCTTATTGTATCAGGCATTCTGGTGTAGAGCTTTTTTGCAGATGTTTCGTCACATAATAGCTGACGCACAAATTTTTTACTTTACTTTTACTTTATCCCGAAGATTGTGTTCTTTGGTGACAACGTTTGGTGTTGGACTAGAAAACGGGGTTTATCTGAGATTATGTTGAAGAAAATGTGGAATGCGATTCCTCAATCACCGCGGAACATTTGCGTGACCCGAATAATCGAAAGACATCCCCGTACCAACAAGAAACAAAAAAAAAAATAAATAAATAAACACGAGAAGTGGGGATTTAGAGCAAAGACCAGCTTCGCGGTCAGTTTATCGGAGGAAGTGTTTTGTGCCAAAATAAAACTGTAGATGACGATTTTCTTTCCGCGAGGGTTGGGTTTTTTTTATTCAAGGACAGATTTTGATAAAAACGATTTGGGGTTTAATTTTTGTGGTTTATCGAAGTGTACTGAAAAACCCAAACTATAGTCTTAGTTCGTGCGAAATGAATACAATGTTTAAGGAGCTCTGCAACGAAAGAATTGGCATCTTCTTCTTTTGACGTTTGTCATCTTGTCATAAAGGACAGAAGGACCTCTGTCCTTCGAAATGTTGGGATTCCGCCGCGTAATCGCGAGGCAAAAATTAAAACTTATTCTCCGACCTGCAGCCGCGAGCGGCGGCCACGAGAACCACGCGGCATGACGTCAATGGGGGTCTTGTAGAAAGATAGCAATTTGTGCGAATAGCTGCTTGATAAAAGGTAAGTTTTGTATAAATCTTGTCGTTCCAAAATAAATATAGATGCGT
Source organism: Ixodes scapularis (assembly GCF_016920785.2). Lineage (NCBI taxonomy): Eukaryota > Metazoa > Arthropoda > Arachnida > Ixodida > Ixodidae > Ixodes > Ixodes scapularis. The sequence goes on from NW_024609844.1 coordinate 683,172, forward strand.
CAAAAACCTGGTATTATCGAGAAAACTTTTATTATGCATAGTTTTAGTGGCGCCTTTTATCCTAGGCCCACAAAACCGTCAGCTCTATCTGCTACCGGGAAGAGCCGCCAGAAGAAGCCGGCGCGGGGGGGGGGGGGGGGGGGGGCAGAGCCGGACGGAGATGGCCGGACCCGGATGAGTCCTTTCCTCCTTTCACCATATTATTCGCGCTGCGCCAGCACGTGGTCACGCCCTCGCTGATGGCTCTAGGGAGACAGCTTCACCGGAACCCCGCGCGACCCCCATTGACGTCAGAGCGCACGTGACTCGGAAGAAGGTGAACGAGTTGAGAGGTGCCGAAAGCCTCAATCTTCGTCTATTTTTAAAATAAAAAACTAGGACATGCAGGCAAAAGCGGTTTTTTGTTCTTTACTTCCGAAAGGTCGAGACACCAACTCCGAAATTATATAAGCAAAGAACTGAAATTGTTGTACAGCTCCTTTAAATCAAGATTCCGTTATTCCTTGCTTCGAAGCGGAAGATATTGCAATCCTGTCTTGAATTGCGACATTTCGTGTCACTGAGGAAGAAAGACCTCTCTCTACCATTTATACGCGTGTTTAGACAAAGATCTAACACACAATGAGGTGTGCAGCAAGTGTTCCCTCCCCCCCCGTCGTTTTTTTGTTTAATCCTGGGGCCCCCCCTGGGGGGATCCTCTGGATCTACCCCTTCTGTGCGTGTTATTTTTGCTAACACTGTACAGGGTGATTCACGGAGACGCCAGGCTCCTTAAATCGACCGCAAGATTCGGTTTCGCTACGACTTTGTGCAGCGTTGCAAACAGATAGTGCTTTCTTTTTTTTTTTTGTAAAATATGCAAAGAGCGAACTTACCTGAGGAAAAAGTAAAGAAATAAAAAGGCTTAGCTTCTATGGAAACGCAGCGACGCCGCCGGTCTTCAAACAACACGGCGCCGTTTTGCACGGGAGACAAGAGATGGCGTAACGAACGCATAGAGTTATTATAATGTACGCTAGAGGTTCAACTGGCGCTAGTGTCTATGCGACTTCCGTGACGCAAATTGAAGCAGACAGCAACCAGTCTACTTTTCCAGTCTTCCTGTGTATTCCTATGGGAAAGCGCGCGTGCATTTTGTCTCTTCGCCGGAAAATAACACGGAACACTTTGGTTATTTCGGTCGTACCGAATAGTATGTACCTTGATTAACACTGTAAAAGTGTAATTGCTTTAGTTAGCGCATTTTTCTTCATCAGTGAACGATGTTTAACTTCGCTACATTTCAGTCCCAAACGTGTGTTCCGCAGCAGGTGTGTAAAAACAAGCGACGATTCGAAGCAAAATTACAATCGAAAGGAATGTAGAGTGTGTTCAAGGCTCGCCAGCAATCCGGTGACGCTTATATATTGCTAATATGCCAGTCCTGTCACTATATAAAAATGACCCCGTCGTGCATGAGCGGATAAAAACATTCAAAACGTAGAGAATAAAGTCCGTGGGCTATGAAAGGTGTCTTCGTATTGTTTTCTCTGCCGGGCAGCTTTTATCTGGCACTTGTTCTCAAAGATTTCGAGCGTGCGAGTGATATTTTGATCGTAGAACAAGCAGCTTCGCTTAGAGCATGAAGAATAAAACGGTACTTACTTATTTAAAATAGGAATAGATTACGTGGCCCTCAATCAATTTTGATCGTATATGCACGTGTATGTTACTGATCCGGTGTTACTGCGTAGTTCTTGCCGTCTTTCTTAATTTCCAGATGTTCTTCGTTTGGCACGTATGTCCCCCACGCTGAAAAGCGCCGACGTCGTGTTCGCGCTAACAGTGTCCGACAGTGCACATAAATACACGTACGAAGCTGTTTTAGCACCGTTTTTAATTCGATGAATTTGAAAGAAAAACACCGTAACTGACCAATTATTTCGTCGGCATGACTGAGAAATGTTCTAAGCTACCTATTACGTATGAATTATCCGGGATATTTGCGCTTATGATCGAGCGCAGAGAGAAAATGCACTCACTTTTTCCCATAGAAATGTATTACCGGAAGTCAATTTTCGACTGGTTGCTGTCTGCTTCAATTTGCGTCAGCACACTAGCGCCACTTGAACCTCTAGCGTACATTATAATAACTCTATGAACGAACGCCGCCAACGAACGAGCATACGGCGCCGAGGGCCGGCGCCTTTCGCAGACAATCTTTTCGACTGAAATGCGACGCGCATTCCGCAGGCGGCGACACTCGCAGAAACAAAAACAGGCGCGGTAACAAGAAGGAACTGCAGTTCCTTGTCTGCTAAAGACGCGTACTCTCGGCGTCGTATGCTCGTGCGTTGGCAGCAGTTGACGTTGCGACCGCTTGCGCCATCTCCTCTCTCCCGTGCGAAACGGCGCCGTGTTGTTTGAAGACCGGTGGCTTCGCTGCGTTTCCATAGGAGCTAAGCCTTTTTTTTTTGTTTAATTTTTTCCTGAGGTAAATCCGCTCTTTGCAAACTTTACAAAAAAATGAAAAAAAAAAGCACCATCTGTGGGCAACGCTCCACAAAGTCGTAGCGCGATAGGTTAAGAATGACGAAAATAATCCCGGGAGAAGGGGAACAAAGGGACAAAGGACAAACACAAATCTCCAAACACAGTCCAGCTCGCTTGCCCCTTTGCATTTTAATTGCGTTATAATTATAGGTTAAGAAACCGAATCTCGCAGTCGATTTAAAGAGCCTGGCCTCTCCTTCAATCACGCTGTAGTTACTGCAGTTACTCAAGCTTCCTCTTTCCCCTTCTTTTTTCCAGAAGAACACGTCAGTCGGCGCTAACTTTTCATCTCGCAAGAAGACCACTCTTCACAAACGGTTATAGTTGACAAGGAGGCTGGCTTCGGCACAGCTAGTCTCCGGGCTTTGCTGTTTCCAAACGAGTTAATTCTTCGGTGCTATCGGATCCCCGCAAAGAGAGATAGTGCACGGCCGTTTCAAAGATAGGGCGCTCGAAGCTTGGGCAAATACGCGGTATCGTTTCATGCGTACACGGTTGGCTGGTTTCAAAATTTGTTCACATATCCCTAACGAAACTAGCCCCTCTTCGTGTGTGCGTTTGCGGGATTGTTGTCTCGAGCCGCCGGTTTTAGCGCGCACGCGGCGTTGTTGTAACCGGCAGAACTGTTTTTGACCGTCGATATTGTCAGGCCGTGGTGTACTCATTCTCCCAAGCAACATTTCCTTGGCTTTAACTCCTCCTGGGTGGCCGTCATTGTTCGCCGCGTCAACGACACATTCGTACCATTTCACTCCTCGTGGCACAGGGTTCGCTGCTCGCTTTATTGTCACGTTCCGTCCTATCTGACACAACGAGCGCGAAAGGCGTGGTCATCCGCTGGTTCCGAAAGGGCGGGACATTCATATAGGCCAGTGAGGGCCCCGAATTAATACAATGTCTGCCAATTTTTACACATTAAAAATTAACGACGCCTGCTGGTCTGTTAAGAGGTGTTGCTTTCTCTTTTGAACTCCTCCAATGTAGCTTGCTGCCTATAATAAAATATAAATGAGCAGTAGATATCACAGGGTGGAACTGCTTAATTTTTTTGTGGGAACGTTGAAAAAAGCAAGAATATTTCCAAGTCTGAGAAGACGCGCAATTCACAAGTCCATTTCGAGCCGGCAAAACACGTTTTTCTACGCTATTAAAGCTTAAATATAGAATATGAAAACAAAATAACACTTTCTCGACTTGCTTTTCGAGTAGACAACTGTCATATCTACATTGTAACAAAAATAAAAATCTAAAAAATTAATTTTTCTAGAAAATTGATTTCAAATTCGGTACTTTTTGGTCTCAGCATAATATTAACGTAAACGTACTGCAAAGCGAATTATATACAGCTCAGTGATTTTATAATAAATATAAAGAGCGTGTTTTGGATGTGCATAGACGTAAAAAGCATTGACGTAACTCAAGTAGATCACCAGTATTTAATTGTCAAAGTTAACCGAGGGGGCATTTTTGTCATTTTTTCAGAAAAAAAAGCAAAGCGCCTAAAATTATTTTATGACATTAGAGTCTTTTAAATCTACACACAGAGTGCTTGAAAAAAGTTAATATAATGTGGACTGAAAATCCACGGCAGAGAGATCGAAACATCCGACCCACGACGGATGTGAAAAGCACTGCTTTCCGCCGCGGCCTCTTTTAAAAAATTCGTAAGTCGAGAACGAAAAACTCGACGAACTTGCGGTCTGTGGCTACTGCGTTTTTAGAGACGACGCCATAACATATATTTCTTCAGCACACACACACAGAGAGAGTGAGAGAGACAGACAGGCAGAAAGAGATAAGTTGCTGGAAAGGCGAGGAGGCAACATTTCCCTCGCTCCAGCATTTCGCCTGCATCGTGCTTCTTGAAGGTCTGCAGGGGGGTGCCCCCACAAAAGGCTTATCTTCAAGGGGTATCCCAACAATGAACACAACAAGAGGATTTGTCAGAGGATACTTTTGTGAGTTCGTCCCGAAGTTGATAGTGCAGAGTCTGCGGCAGCGGTGGCATAGTCAAACTGGCTGGTGAGATCGGTCTATTCTTGGCTGTTCGCCAATGTTTGAGCATGTGCTCTGAGCGTGTATTAATTGCGAGTAGAGCCACTCGATATGGCAGGGTAGCTGCTGCCATATAGAGTGGCTCTAGTTGCGAGGGGTGCGTCAGCGTTTGACGTGAACTCGAATACAGTCGCGCGCTCCGAGCCGAAGACATGACGACCACCAATGTTGCCTGATGGGCATTTAAAAAGAACCCATTGTACATTTCCAACAGAGATTGCCCAGGCGGCTTTCAGAGGCGAATAGGACGCCGCCGGTTGCAAGGACGGGGTGAGGGTTCTCCCCTTCTCAGGAGCCGGGTCGGACTGGCAATAGTGGGAGAAACACCAAGGGGGGATGACAAACACCGGCGCCACTCCTGCCCTCAATTCAACTGCGGTCACAGAACTGACAACACCAGGTATGAGAAGCCGTCGAGCCACGCTCTTTTTTAGAACGCTTTTACATAAACTCAAGATCTCGCAGGGATCTAAAACCATTTTGTATGCTAGGTTCTCTAGATTGCGGTGAATCAAAGGTCTGACGCGGTACGTGAAATGCTTAATGAAGTGTCCACCGTGGGCCTTATGCTGCAAATAAAAGGAAGAAATTCAACCTATCTCGGGCAGTGTTTATTCTGGTAGAACTGAAAACAGCGCGCAAATAACGACTAGAGAGGCGTAGACGGGGCAAGCGCTGGACATCAATTAATTGTTTCTTAGGCCTACTGCGCTGCCCAGAGGGCGCTGCGAAAGTGGACTAGTTATTTTATGGCGCCTGAAACGCGTTTTCGGCTGGTGTGTTTACCGCGTTTAAAGAAGTGGTCCTTCGGTTTTCGCCTGGTGACGTCATAAAAGTGTCATGCTGTCGTCGGTCAGGATCTTGGCGGTGTTCCAGCAGCGGTGGTGGATGTAGCAGACGCCCGTTATTCTGCAGACGGCTGTCGGGTGTGACAGTCCCCGGAAGCTTCGGCAGCCAGAAGTCGGGACGCCATGACGACAGCGGCACTCCCGTTCGGTTGTGCTACTCGCCGCTTCTCGTCAGCATTTCTACGACCTACCGCCAGGATCGCGACCTCTGACAGCATGACACTCCGACTTCTGTGACGTCATTTGTTGCCATTTCGTGACCACTTTTGATGTAAGGACAGAATAGGACGCTAACAACACACAGTCAAAGACTCTTGGTCCTGTCTCGTCTTCCTCGTGTCCTCGTTTTTTAGGCGCTTCACAAGTTAATCATGTGCCAACTAGCCCACCTATCCATATTACTGCGAAGACCCGTTCCAGGCACCATAGTTATATACTTCGTTTCAGCTTAAAGGGACGGTCAAACGAAATTTTGATTTCAGAAAACAACGCGAAAGCGCTAGGCGGGGGGCTACAAACCCGAAAGCATCACTCGTTAGTGGTACCTCCAACGGGTATTCGTATTTTCGTGAAAGAAAAGCGCGCTTGAACAAGGCCAAAAAAGCCCGTGACGTCGCTTTTCTTGTTTCCTACTCTTCTCGTTTTGTCTCCATGAGGACGCGAAGAGAGAAGGAAGCAAGGCCATTTCCCTTCTTCAAGAATTCTAAAGAAAACTCGACGTCACGATTCTCACTCAATCGCATCGTTATTTTAGAAAAATACGGCCATCCGTTCGAGATATCGCTTTATGAGTGGTGTTTTGGGATTTATGGCGCCTTGTTGAACACTCCTGCTACCCAACCTTGTGAAATCCAAATTTCGTTTCAGCATCCTTTTAGTCTTGACACAGCCGATGCTACACGCGCGAGCTTCGGGCTTTGAGTGTCCCTGCCAAGCGCGCCAGCTCGTGCAGTACAAGCACTGTTCTGGGCCAGATGCCCGCGCTTGTACCACCAGCTGCGCCGGAACTTAGGCTGACGAAACTTGTTTTGGGTAGTACAAACTTGAGCGTCTCAGGCTGTCACAGTAAAAGCGTGCCTGCTCTTGGTGCTGAACGCGATCACGAGGAAAATATAATGAAACGACAAGAATTCGAATGCCGTCGAAGCACAGGTTAAAGCTAAGACGCAGAGAGCGTGAGCCACGAGACCGCGTTTCACGCGTTCCTATGTAAAAAGAAAAAAAAATAGAAACGAACGCTTGGGGCACCAGATATTCTGATGTGACTAATCCCAGAGATAAGAGACACATACCCTAGACATGGTGTATGGGTCTGGCCATAGCCTCCTCTATACTGACAAAGCCTGGCAGATCGCCACGTGAAGCGGCTGCCGGTGGAGCGGTAGACAACGGTTGAGAGGAGAGCCAGGTGACTGGCGACCCGTTGCGGCGAGATGCCGAAACGCAGCTTGTCGTCACTGACGCGAGGCTCTGCGGCGAGACGCAAGGACCCGGAAGTGTGTTTAAAATCCTCGCCGCTGCAAAAACTGTGGGCTGACGTCTAGGTTCTCCGAGAAATGACTCTTTGATGCTCTGTGCTACCATATCCTCGCGCTCCGAATCTGCGACCGGGCACTATTCGCAACTCCAACGCACTATAGGTGGCGGGGCGGTAGTTCCAAGATGGCGGAAGAGACGGGGATAGTTTCTCCAGGATATCCCGCGCGCCTGCTCGCGCTGACGCTGTTCAGCGCGCTAAAATTTATTTATTGGTCTACAAATGCGAAGCGGTTATGAAGGGATCATATTACAGGTGACGTAGATGCTGATGCACGTTAGGAAACGAGCATGCTGTTATTTAAAAGTTGCAGAAACCTCAAATTGCCAAGCTTTGGGGTGAGCGAGCGCGTTTTAAGCACTGGCCAGGTTACTGTTTGCGGCAGAATATTTTTGAGGGCGATGAAGATATGTTTGCGGCTTTGCCTGGCCATTAGTTCTTTATAAAAAGAGCCGAGAACGCTGACCGTCAAGCTTCGGAAGAGCAGCGTTCACAGTATTGTATTGGTGTCTTCGCGTCACAGGCTCACAACTCGCTGCTCGCCGTCTCGGTGTTAGTGTATTGCAACACGTAATCAAACTGCTCTATAGTTATTGATAGAAAGTTTTTTTACCGCAGGCTACCGTACGGTGTAGCATTACAACCGCAAGCTCGCGCTGTGCCTTTGAAGTACAATTTTCAGTGCGCGCCAGGAGCGTTGCCGTGCTCATCATTCTAAAAAAAAAAAAAAAATGTTGTAGTTTTTACATTCCTTGGCACATATACGACACTCCAAAACTTCAGTTCGCCGTGCAGCCCATCGACGTCAAACTGACGGCCCCAACTTTTACGAGAGGCTTGATGACGGTGCATTATAAGATATTAAACAGCTAAAGTACGCATCAAAGAGTACCGAAAAAAAAAAGAAAAAACGAGGTTTTGCAGTAGGGCCAAGAAAACCCCGATTATTATTATTTTTTTACAGCCATTCACACTTACTTGGGTTATTTTAAAAAGTTGCACAACTCGGCTAACAAGTCGCTCGTGAAAGTTGGTAGCACTGGCTGAACGTCAGTGGGCTGTACGTCCAAACGAAGTTTAGGGGTGTCGTACGCTCTGCAAAAACTGCCTATTAACATAACCGGCGTGTTTAGGGGATTTATTTATCGCTTTATCAAAAACAAATATTTTAATATACCGTCCATTTGTTTGCACCACGTTATTTGCAACACTGCGGTCCCTCTGGCCAAAACTGCGCGTTCTAAGCTCTCGTCACAAACGGCTGCCTAACACAGAACCGCTTAAAATGCTTCAAGCCTTTCTTCATTTGCTTTGTAATCACCTGAAAGCAAGTACGAATATTCTGTCTTTTTGAAGTGCTTGGTATAAATGGTCATGTTCCTTGTAACGGCCTTAAAACGCGAACCCATTCCCGATTTGTATTGCTCGACATACCGTTGCGCGACGAGTTTTCTCCTGCTTATGACAAAGAATTCTTTCCGTTGACCGTACTATAGAGTTCTTCATTATTAGTGGGAGCGTTTTTCGTCACGTTGAGTACAGATTGAGCTGACGGCCATGCACAAGACCAGAAATCCGCAGCGTACGCGATACACGAAAAGTCCCTAATAAAATTAGACATCCCGGTCCTTCGTGCAAGGCTGTTGCAAGGCGGAGAACAAGAATTCCTTTTTTAACGCGTTCACTTTTTCCGTTAAAACGGCTTCACGCATCGCATCAAGGCCAACAGTCCCTGCCACCGTTTCCGCGCCGCCGCCGCCGCCGCCGCCGTCCCCGCTCCTCTGGTTCTCCGTTCGTCCGCGGGAGGGCGAGCGGCGCGCTGGAGTTGCGAATAGACCATTCCATTTTGTCCGACAGCAGCGCCCTCTCCATACATCCGGGAAATTCAGCGGGTTCTGCGGTTTATAACGAGGAGAGGGCATGCGCCGGACTCCGCTAGCAGACGACAAACCGGGAGGTTGCCATTCTCCATCTTTGGGCTGTACTGGCGGGCTGTACGGAACATCGAACTCTCGCTCGTGGCTGCCGTTGTGAAGTGGTTCGCGTTCTTAGAATAGTTATGGCTACTCCAAAAACAGCCTAGAGCTCTTTGTTGTTCGATTTCGCTAAATGATCAACAAGAATATCTTTTTTCTGTTACTTAAATAACAGTTGAGTCAGCCGGCAGTACTACCCTCAACTACTGCGTGTATTGCGGCAGGAGAGCACGTTTTTATTTATTATTTCAGACTTCCACTGACGGTCGCTAAAGGCCTATACCAGTACGAACTTTGTATACTAAAAATGTACAGCAACCGAATTTTCTTTTCGCCGGAGAGACCGGCCAATCTGACACAGTTTTCCCTATTTTTTTATTTGCACGCAGGTAACAGCGGAATTGGACGCTGTTAGTCTTTTTATATAGCACAGTATTACACGATAACTGGTATACCAAAATCTGCGCATCTGCGCTTGAAATTTCCAAAATGACACAATTTTAAACAGAGTTCGCACGCCAGCTAGATGCTAGGTACAGACACCGTGGGTACAGCCCACTCGGCGGAGCAGACGACAACGCGGTGAGATCGGGAGGGCATTTTTTTCTCTCTATTACCCTCTCTGCTATGAACCTAATGGAGCGGTCTATATATGGTTCTGTCGTGGGACTGCCAGGCTTTGTGAGTATAGAGGAAGTTATAGTCTGGCACTTTCGATTGTCTTGTAGAGAGTATTCACTGACGGCCATAGCTGTGTGCGCGAATGCTGAGCGCGTGCTGATGGCGAGCTTCCACAGTTCTTTTGCAACGTGCATTTCGCACCATCAAGAGTGCCGGTCTTAGCAGCCACTTGATGTCAGCTCGTTCTGGGCATGCGCTCTAAACAGCACCCACAAATATGGCGTCCAGTGAATATTCCCTATCATACGCTTTCAGGCAGTTGTGGATGTTCGCCGCCACACCCGACCTCCCGTTTTTGTTATGTCATATTCCGATCGCTTCATTTCATCATTGCCACAGCAGGGCAGGTTAATTATTGCTCCTTTAGCTGATATTGTGTCCTTCTTCCCAGCATAGGCCTTTGTGAAGGCTCGTCAACGCCCGCTTCAGTAACTCGACATCTCGGTAAGAGAACAGAAGGTCGGCAATGGCGGCTCAATCATCTGCATCAACATCGACATCACTCTTGGCGCAAGTTAAAAGCAACAGGCATTCTCCTTTACCCTTCAGCGGGCATGTGAATGTACTAGCAATGCAGTCGTCTAATCCCTTTTGCTTCTTCATGCAGCTCGTGGCGCTTCCTTGTGCGGGCCTGTCTGCGTCACTCAAGGGCCGTGCCGGCGATAACGTTCGCGCTCCAGCGAGCCTTGTGCTATTATCGGACTTTGGCTTCGCCTGAACAGCAAGAGGCTTCCTGGCTGTGTTGTGTCCATTACCGAAAATAAGTAACGAAATATCGTTACTCGTTAGCTTGAAAAAAAGCTAACGTGTTACAGAGCTCCATTACCATTTTGCGAATACAACGATATACCGGTGTCCTTACTTGCCATTACTAAGAAATGTTACTTTTACGTTAGTTTTAGTTATTTTGTGTTTGACTGTTAATATATCACAGCTGTTAGTTTATGACTGTAGCGCCTCAACCACAAAAAACTCCACACGATTGTCGAACCGTTCTTGAGAAACGGGAACTTGATGCATACGGTCGATCTTCATATCATTCAGCAAGGGCTGGTCGGGACAATAGGTTGTAGTGTCGGAAGATAAGGTGGCCTCTCCGTTAGCAGATGCAAGTGTTGCCACCACTCTGTGAGGGCCGCCTAGCAATATTAAGGAATTCTACTCTGGAGCCACCACTGCCTCTTCAGCCTTGTTGTCTTGTTGTTCAGGACTGGACTTATGACCCGGCAGAAGTAGACGCCTAAGGTTGTTCCTCAGCTAGAAAACACTACAATTTATTAATCTCATACATGATGTGTCTCTTTAACAGTCGACCAACGCAGTACAGAATGACGAAGGAAAGAAGATTCACACAGCAGACATCGAAATCTAAACAACTTCTAAGAAAAAGAGCTGGGACGACTGACACCCGAAGATGCAAACGCAGCTGTACTGCGTTCACCCTCATTAATCTGAGACCTAATGGGTCGCATCTTCATACGCCTGAGCCCCAAACCAAGTTTTAATACTCATTGTGTTTTCGGAATACGGCGTGTCAAATTCACGAGAACAGAATTTCAATCACAGCATAGTATAGCAGGGGTTGAAGTGGACGATACATCTCGTGTAGTGATTCTCTAAATTGGCTCTGAATATTACCTGGTTGGGGTGATATGTGCATACTCATCTCATTCAAATGTAAATCTTAATTGTATTCTTTCATTCCTCATTTGCGATGCTTGCTTTGTTTTTGTTTTGTTTTTTTTAATTTCGCACCCAGTTTCAGTTTGCTGAATATATGTAGTTAAAGGTATAAACAAGTATTGTCGCTTTCCGTTCCTTCATGTTTATTAACCGTCGTCTTTCTAAACCTTGCAGATCGAATTCGGCAGGAACTTGGACGCAGATGTGAAGGACACTTCGCAGCTTTGAAAAGGTGGCCTGTCACCAGCCGAGTCCCCCTTCGGTGGTGCAAAGTCTTTGTGCTATATTTTTTCTTTACACGTATGCGACAGAGTCAGATCAAATGAAATGGCTACAGTTGAGCCTGCTGTGTGTAAACTTTCCATTGTCTGCCTTACCTCACTTTGCCTATTTACCGCCCTCAAACCCCCCCCCCCCCCCCCCGGGGCCCCTCCCACCCCTTCCAAAGCCTTTCATACATTTATTGAATGAAACTGCATAGTCCCTCAAAGTATGCCTTAATGCGGACAAACTAAATAGTGTGTCTTACTTTTGGTTTAAAATGTAGAATTTCTGAAAGTGGTGTCTTATTTCTAAAACGGTGAAACAATGTGCACTATCTGCGTGTTTGCTTTATTGTTTGCTCAAGTAAAGGCAGGTATACTAATTTCTTATTGTCATGCTTACAACCGCAGATGCTTAAAACACTGGCGACTACTTATGACCTCCAGCGCAGCGGCCGGTCATCAGCAGTCACAAGATGGTTCACAAGCCCCTCCGGTCGTAAGCAGTGACAAGTGTGTCAACTGCCAAAATTCCTTCCTTTATGACAATACTCTCATATTGGGTCTTAAGAAAAATATCTGCAGATCTGTTCAAAGCACACACGTATGGGTGCTTTGAACACGTCAGCAGACAGTTTTGGTAGGCCCAATGTGAGATGACACGAGAAAAAAACGCGCCTGAGATAGTATTTGCAGGCTGCTTTTTGCTTGCTGTACGAGCAGTCTTACCGGGACTTTACGGAGCGAGTCAAAAAAACGTCGGAAGATGATTAGTCTGCTAACGTAAGTGAACAATAGAATTCGTCTGCTACGAAGCGGCATTCGCAGACAAAAATAGAACAAGAAAATACTTTCACGTATTCTGTTAACGAACCGGAATAAAGGCAGCCGTCTGCTAAAAGCCGAGTGCCGCGAGGAAGTGATACGGGACGCAAGCCGAAACTGAAATGGTCTGCTGTACTTCCCGTTCAATGGGATCGACAACAAGCGCTCCCTCTGCAAAGTTCCAGCTCTGCTGCCCTATTTAGGTCAAGTTCTCCTATGTATGCAGTACTCGGGACAAATACTTTAAATACCTCGAGAACCCTGTCATCATCCGTGTGTTAGTGAGAAGCTCTCACCAAAAGGACTCGCGAACAGACTAGAGATTATCTAGTAGCATGACTTCGCACTTGTCGATAACTCTCGCAGAGCAAAATGCTGAGGCGTCATGTCCAATCAGTAACCGAGAATGCTATCGCTCTCACCAGACACCAAAACCGACCCCTAAGGTTGGTTTTGAAAAGCTGGCGGAACAGGGCTGAACACAATCAGTAATAAGAGCCATGTTCCAGCCTGAACCATGTCCTCATGGTCCGGGAAGACTTTACAGAGGAGGTAGTTAGAAGTTGTTAAAAATGCATAAACAAAACTACGAATGAACTAACGAGGGATTCGAAATGTGTAAAGCTATGGCGGTCTTGAAGATAAGACGTCTTCAAAGTGAAGCTGAAGCGGTTTTGTAATTGAAAAAACACACATAAATTGTCTTAATTTGCCCTCCAGAAAGCCCAATGTTGAAATTATTTTTCAATTTCATGCACGGAGGCAGCAGATAATCTTTTTCCAAAGTACCGCTGAAGCCCCTCCTTCCCGGAGCGTGCAGTCATGAAAGGAGTTTCCGGAATCTGCGCTCTCGCGCACCTTCAGTGCCTATCGAAGTTATGCACGCGACTCTTGCTATTTTTAAACAGGGGAAAAAAAAAACAACTCATGATTGCTGCCAGTGCGGGAGAGTGGCAAGCCTGCAATTGCTCACGAGCGACACGCGCATGGCGGCCGAAAGATCCTTTTAGGACGTAACGACTGGTCGGAGGTTTTTCGTGTGTTCTCGCGTTTAGTTACATCTTCGGGGAAAACGAACAAAATCTTCAGAATTACGGGATCAAACAACGCAGAAATCAACCTCTATCTTATTTTTCGGAAGAAGCGTTTTACCTTCTTTTAGGATCAAGAGGAGAAAGCCACTCGAACTTGTCTTGAGTTGGAAGAAACAAAAAGGAGAAAACAAACATTTGCGTTGCAATAAGGACTGTAAACTTTGTACTGGTGTTGAATGGTGATGAATTTATAATGAAGATCCCTTAACCAAATTATAGCGTTTTATAATTACTTCTGGATGATCTAAAATGCTTTTTACCAATCCGGTTCCATGGGGAACTCGTGAACGTGAACGAAGTATCTCAGCTAAAACTCGTTCTCCCTAAGTGGACCCCGCTTATGTTAGTTTTTGGCAACATGCAAGGCTGACTGGTTAATCTACACTGCATATCATTTTGTAAATGGTGGCTTTAGTTGCGTGGATGCGGCGCAGACGGAACCAGGAAACATTTTCCTCCTCGTTAGCGGTTTCACGCTGCATATATAATAAAACATAACTCGTGGAAATAGAAATGGTCACTGTTATTTGGCCAAAACATTCACACTTGGAAATGAAATAATCACATAGGACTTATTTTTTTCGGGTACTTCAGATTGAAATGTCTCGCAGGTACCCTCCTACTGATAAATGGTGTTGTCATCCATGCCCTGTTTAGTCTCGAAAGTGGCCTTTAGTTTTTTACCTGATTAAACTGAACTGCAAATGCGCATTTTCTCATTTGTTGCCTTCTTTTATCTCGTCTCTGCGTCGTAATTCGTAATCATTTACTGCGCAGTTTAATCAAGTAATGAATAGCCAACTGGACCAATTCCAGGCACTGGTATCCTTCAGTTTTAGTTGCACTCATCCAATGTGATGATATTTGAGGGCAGGTAAAGTAACTTTGTGTTGGCGATTGTTTGTTAATACTCATTCTTCTAAACTTTGCAGACCGAGGCCAGCCATCAGCCCAGCTCAACTTTGGCAGTGCCAGACCTTTAGGCTTAGACTTCTCCAGATTAATGGGACCAACTAGTCGGATCCAATAAGGAATGGCCACAGCTCAGCCAACTACTTGCGACATTTCTCTTTCCTTCCATAACTTTGTTCGCCGACACACTGTATCCGTTTTGTTGACGTGAAATTCCCAAAACCTATGGCGGTGATATACCGTACAGTTAGTTTTGTGTCATGCCTGCCTTTTTTCAGCACTACAGAGCGGGAGCGACGTAACTAAACAATGCTCCTTGATCATATCCAGTTGCGTCTTGCTCGATTTGTGTGGGACTGTTTCGACGTAATCCTTTAGCGAGTGTTTAAAGGTGAAGTGAAACATTTGTAGTACGTGGTTAATAGAGAAGTATTGCATTTAAGTTTTGTTCACGTGCATTTTTTACAATCGACCTTTTCGGGATGTTCAATATCCAGTTATGATGCTCGTGTTTGTTCGTGCTTTGATTATTTTACCTTTTGAATCACACCCCAATACGAATGTAAACCCCTGAATTTCTCTACTTTATCTGCACGATGTGTCTCTGTTTGCTTGTTCTTGGAGTTTGTTCTGGTTGGGCTTCTCTGTTGGTGTAGTCTAAATAAAAAGAAAGCAACTAAATAAAATTTTGCCTTCACTCCTAACAGAAATTGCCCACGCAGCATTCGACAACGACTGGCAAAAAACGGACTGCGAGGACAGGGGGGCGGAGCTCTCCTTCCAAAGAGCCGAAATCCAGCGGCAACCATGCAAGTTGGACCCGCAGGGTTGGACGGACGGCGGTGCGACTTCTGCCCCTGATCTTATGGTGCCCAGAGAACTAACAACCCCAGGTATGCGAAGACGCACACGGGAAAACTCATCCAGCGTCGCACCTTCTTAGCACACCCTCCCATATTCATGAACGGTTGGTTCCACACAGATTGAAAAACATTTTGTAAGCTTGGTTTTCCAGAAGGTGAAAAATGTCAGGAGTCTGAAGTGGTACACAAAGTTTTCCTCCCGTGGGATAAAGGGGTTACATTCCAAAGTCCGAGTACTACAACTATGGTGAAAGTAAACAAACAAGCTGGGCTCAACTGAAGGAACATTTAGTTCGAGCACTCCAAGTTGCAATTAATACATCTTTTTGATATCAGAGAAATGTACCATGCTGAGTGGCTTATTTATATAAAAAAATTGTATTTTTGCCTTTAGTTCCGGTTGATCGAGTAGCTCTCACAAAGGCTACAAATTCTGTTTGACGCATAAAATAACCCAAAGAGGTTTGGCTGTTTTAAATACTTGAAGATTTTCTCAAAACATTATTTGTGATACCTAGCTTTAGCTTTAGACTGGCAAATGTGCATTCGAATGTCGAATTAAAACATCTTTTTTCGCTGTTTCAGATTGCTCGTAAAATAATCGCTGTGTGCCTTCGCAAATTATTAAGTTTCTAAGGTACACAACGAGTATTTTACGAGCCTACTGAATGTTGTTTTGTGTAAGGTGGAAACTCTAAGGCAGTGGCCTCAAACTCATTTGAGTGTGGGGGCCAGGTATCCCACCCCTGAAAAGTCGAGGGCCAACGTAAGACCAGGGAGGAGAGGGACCTTGTGCTTCATCCTTTGTTTTTATCGCAAACATTTGTTAGTGGCATCTTTACATTTGATTTGCTTATGAACCTACTTTGGGCCTTGACCTTATGTGGTAAGAATATAATGACTCCGATCCGCAAACATGCTGGCATTTTTAATAGAAGCACACCTTCGTTCCCGTTGCTCAATCCACCCAGAAATTAATCAAGCTCAAGATGTCTCGGAAAACAATCAGTTAATGTGACAGTTGTTTTCCAGACGATTTTTACTGCAACACTCGAAAAAATACTTGTATTTTAATGGTAATAGCTTTTTGAAGGTGAGAATCCCGAGCTTCTTCTTCTTCTTGTTGTGAGGTCCAGAGAAGGAAAGGCAAAGCCGGGAGAGATGTTGGCCTCCTGTACGGGGCGAGTCGCTACCCGGCTTGGGGAAGGGGGAGGAGCCGTAGGTGGCTAAAAGAGATAGTGTGGAAATTTGGAAACCAGTCTCGTAGCTTTATTTTTCCAGTTGCTCCTGCTGATTGGTCGCGCCGACGAAATGCATCCTTCAACGAACAGCTTGCGCTTGCAGCCTAGCCGCGGAATTATTGTACATTACAAAAATCTGGCAAGCAAAATATGAAGAGAAACAAAGGGCAAATGAACAGAGATAAGCATAAACTTTGTGAATACGTTAAAAGAGCAGGGCTACATTTTGAGTGAAAATGAATCGGCGAAATGTGATCAAGATGGCGCATGCCATTTCTAGCGCTCTAGACATTGGTACCGGGACACGTAGCCGGTTGCCTGCGGGCCGCGTCCCAGCAAGTCGCGGGCCGCGTGTTTGAGACCCCTCAGTCTAAGGAGTCAGATGTGGTACATAAGTTCCTTCCACGTGGAAAGTTCTTTAAGGTTTGGTTAGCGCCCTGCACCGAGCAGAAAGTACACCACAACACAATGCAAAGTTTATTTTCTTAGGAAAGGGGGGGGGGGGGGGGGGGGGGGAGAGATAAAGGAGATATATTTTAAAGTCTGAGAAACGACATCTCAAGTGAAAGTAAACAATCAAGCTGGGCTCTACTGGAAGAACATTCCGTCCGAGCACTCGAAGTTTCAATTACTACACCACATTTGTTGACTGATATCCGAAAAATGTACCGTGTTGAGTTTATTAATTTAAACAAAAGTCTTTTTTAATTTCAATTGATCGAGTGGCTGTCAAAACACTATAAATGATTTTTATTGAATGAAATAGCCCAATAAATTTTCGACGTTCAAATGATTGAATATTTTCTGCCAGCATTATTTGTGTCGCCGAAGTTTAGCTTTAGACTGGCAACTCCACATCATTGTCGATATAGAACTGCGTTTTTCCCTGTTTAAATCGCTCGTAAAATATTCGGTGTGTAACTTAGCGATTTTTCAAGTTTTAAAGCTACGCAACGATTATTCTACGAGCCTATTGAATGCTTTTTTGTGTAACATAATAATCTGTGGGTATGTGAATGACCCTTCCAGCGCTACTTAATGCTCAGTCACGATAATTACGAATGTCAACACCCTATCACCCAGCGCTCCGTACTGGCAGCGTTATGCAACCGCAGTGTTGTAGGCGTTACCGTAGAAAAGGAAAGATGCGTTATTCGCTACTTGTGAAATAAAGGAACGCGTTACCGTTACCGACAGAAAGTAGCGCACGTTACTTTTGCGTTACCTTTTATTAACAATTGACGGTAACAGCGTTTGTGTTTTATTTTGGTGTCAGCGTTTTTCAACACTGGGATGACGGGCGCGGACGTTGGAGATTTTCTAAAGTGGGAATTTCTGCGTGGGAAAAAAGAGAAGCAAACTTTAGAAAAATATGTAGAATCAGTGCAATAATTAATTACTTGAATCGTGTTCTACGTTTCAGCTTAAATCTAGACGCAGCCGACGCTACGAGCTAATGGGACAAATCAACCAGCGTCAAAATCACAAGTCAGCGGGCCATGACTGTTTATGGTTGGTTCCTCGAAGATTGAACACGTACAGGAACACGCAGAACACCATGATGGTTCCCTTTTCTCTCTTTCTGGTAATTCCCATCAGCTTGTAGCATCAGCTGCGCCTGGACTTTAGGTAAAGCGATGTATAGAAACTGGCAAAAAATACAGGTGTTCGTTTTTAAATTAAACTTAGAAAACAAGAAGGGACGGATAAACACGTTTTCTTCCTCAAGTTTAATTATCCCTACCAAGCCACTCGTTCTGTGCTAACATCGTTTTTCAAGTTTTCGGAAGATGTAATGACTAACGTAATTACGTTATTCGTTACTTGAAATAACTAACGCAAGTACGTTACCCGTAACTGTCTTGGAAAAGTAACAATTACGTTACCACGTTACTGAAAAACGAAAGGCGTCACCGGTAGCGACGTTACTTGTAACACGTTACCGCCAACACTGTGCAGCAGCGACCGCGGCGGCTTGACTTCCCTTCCGCACTTGGTTAGCAGGACGTGCAAGCCACCACAGCTGCCGCACCATAGGGCTGCCAGAGTCGAGTCTTAAACGACCGCGTGTAGACATCTACAAGCTTTGCGAATGCACCTTTTTAACATCTCAAATGAACGAATGCCCACGGTGGCCGCACCGGCATAATGTAGGTATACTGGACCATGTCCAGAACAATTAAAAATGCGCCGACCTTTCTTGCTCTCTCGTGTCATCCCAACAGACTGGATCGGAGCAGGCTACGGCGACAAAGTGGATACCTTCGACCGTGCCAGCCGCGGAGGTGACACCTCTCCCCAGACCAACAATTCGGGCCCACACAAGCAGCCAACGCACCGACAACCGGACAATCACCCGTGCCGCCTTTGTCCTTACTCAAGCTCTTCCGCGGCGGATGTCGTCATCCACGAGAGGACTCACACTGGAGAGAGGCCCTTCAGTTGCGGTGCCTGCGAGAAAACGTTCACGCAGAAGGGTAACTTGAAGGCTCACGTTAGAACTCACACCGGAGAGAAGCCGTTCAAGTGCAATACGTGCAGCAAGGCGTTTACTCAGAGAACCAATTTGGCGGTTCATGAAAGGACTCACACAGGAGAAAAGCCGTACAGGTGCGAGACCTGCAGTAGAGCGTTTGCGGCTAATAGCAATTTACACACTCATCGGAAGAGACATCACAAGTGATCGAAACAGCAACGTGCATCATAGTTGTGGAGGGGATTTAAACGAAATACTGGACCTCCGACGTGTGTTCATTTCATTTGGCGATAGACCTGCAGGGGTTTTACTTGCGAGCAGTGTGTGTTTCGCATGGTTCAAAAAGTTTCAGCCTCTTACTCATCGCGTAAACACAGCTAAAAAATGTGAATTTACCTTAGAGTAAGCGACCAGAGATCTTTTTTGTACACGAAAAAAAGAAAATACTTGGAGCCTTATCTTTTTTTTATTCCATTAAGAGTCATTAATCACGTGATGCACCTGGAGTCTCGGGTTGTCTGTAGGGTCACTTATGTTTTTTACAAGTCGGCCTACTCATGACCATAAATATACGAACTTATAAAATAGCTAAAGTCTTTCAATAGCAGCAATCTTGAATATTGCTAATGTTAAGAAAGTATAAGAAATATCGAGTAAAGTAGGGTCAACATAATTTTTAGATGAGAAATAAAGCCATATCCGAAACTATTTAAGACACCAAGCTGGAAACTAAGTCTTTGCTCATAGGACTGCAACAGAATATGCATGACTCGAAGATTTAGAAATGCGGTTTAATTTCCTATCTCATTTCGTAACATTCTTCGTCCTTTTCTTTTTGACCAGTTTTTGTATCTGAATTCTGATGACATCACTCAATGTGCTTGCTACATGTAATACTCGTATGTACGTTTTCCTTTTACATGAGTTTTTTTTTGCGCATTCACGAAGACGGTTCTCATCATTTAGGATATTCATACTTTCAATGCTATTAATTTGGTGTTCATATATACTTCGTTTCACCTTAGCTACGAGCGCGGACAATGTTGTGAGCCGGAGGACCAATAAAACAGGGCAAAAAGCGCAACGCCATGGCCTGCTCTCTGCGCTTGATAGAACTAGCCGGTGGAGGAGCACGCACCGAGAGATGGCGAATACCGGCTAGTCCTAGAGTCCAATGAACTGCAGAGAACTCGTCATGGCTTTGTGCCTCTTTCGCTGTTTGATTGGCGCTTCGCCTCATAACATCTGCCACGCTCGGACCTAAGCCTAAACGATGATAGTTTCACTTGAATTCGTCAGGCTTTTAAATATTCGAAATTCCTCTTGTAGTAGACGGATCATATGCATTTGTTGTACTAAAGGCATAATTGACTCCATTGTGTATATAGTTATGTGTCTAAAAACTGCCTATGTATAATCCATCTAAATATGTCTTAATCTCCTCTGACTGTACAGTGGTTGTCACTATTGCCTGATGCGCCAGAATTGATGGAGGGGGAGTCCTGTTCCCAAACGTACAAAATATTTGTTTTGACATATAGAGGGTGTTTCCAGGAAAAAAACGGGCAAAAGTTCTACTGCAAAAAGTACGCGCGGCACAAGAGAGAATTATGATGCCGTAACGGTCTGTCCAAGGGAAATTGTTAGAGATGAATGTAATGGGATAATTAATGAATTCCTTGTACTTAAGGCCACGGTCCCACTGAATGTGGCAGCTTGAGTACTTTTTGGCAGGTCATTACTCACCTCCTTTTAAATACTGTTTTGTGGGATTGATGTCATTCGAAAGGCAATGCAATCCTCTTTCATTTGATAGTATGTGTGTGTTGGTGTTTACTGTTCAGGCGGATTTGTAGCGCTGCGAATATGATGGCGCGGACCCTGACTTGCTTCGCTAGTTCATGTTTTATGAACGATCCATTAAAGATAACACGGTTCCAATATAGCAGTTTTGTTAAGATGATGTCGGAGCAGAACGTAACGATACACTTTTTTGGTATTTGCACTACTTTGTTTTTTTCATCCCTCCAAATGTTGCCCTAAAATTGACATTTTTCAGCACACATATTTTTTTAATGACAAGAGCTAGGACAATGAAATTAGCTAGAGATGTAGTGCTTATAATTGGCAATATGTAAAAAAAAATTTAATGTTGTGCAAATTTTTTTTGTTTAGATATTTTATATCAAACGTAGCACTTTTTTGTGCTTCGAGTCATGGTACTTCAAATGCCGCTGAGGAAATAATTACACTACTATAAAATATTTTATACCATTTAAATCTACAATGGTTGCCCAAGAGGTGGATGATGGCTTTTTTTCATTTTCAAAGTCATAACGCTCCAGGAGCCCTTCAAACTTACCTGTTTTTGACGCATATCTTTTTTGGACATCAAACAGATTTATTGGCATCTAATAACATTTATTGTTTGGAATAGATATGCATTGCGATGTATTAGATTCTCAGAATGATCTTGTTTTGGTTTTTTAATAGGTGTAGAGCTTAGCTAATTTTAAAAACAATTAAAAACTGTTTGGGTGTTTTGTTGCGCTACCTGGCGGATGGCAGACAAACTGCTGATTTTTAATGTTCAAACAATTTCCGAGGGCGGCGTTGGCGTCTGTATCATCATCAATCTCCGTGTCTTTTTACCTTCACATTTAAAAAATATATTGGAAGATTTACTATCGATAAATGAA
Source organism: Ixodes scapularis (assembly GCF_016920785.2). NCBI lineage: Eukaryota > Metazoa > Arthropoda > Arachnida > Ixodida > Ixodidae > Ixodes > Ixodes scapularis. The sequence goes on from NW_024609844.1 coordinate 704,857, forward strand.
TGGTTTAAGTACTGGGTCAGGTTAATAAATCTAATACAAATAATTACACAAGCGTAGCGTGATATAATGTGTTCATTATTCGATATGATTGAAATCAATAATCAATAAAGACGAAGAAGAAAAGAATACACCTGTGTTCAGTTTATGCCTAGAGTCACTAAATGAGCTCTAAAGTATCGGCACTCCGTTCCCCGAAATTGTTTTGGGCGCCGCCATTTTAGGTCTTGCTCATAGCAAACGCAACTGCCGATCATCATGATCCCAAAGTACGACTTCCTCAGCATTAGATGCGGTGCTATACTTCGTTTCAGCTTCGGTCCAGACGCAGCCGATGCTACAAGCGCGAGCAGGTGGCCCAGAACAGTGGTTGCACTGCACGAGCGCGCGCGCTTGGCAGGGATGCTGAAAGCCCGGAGCTCGCGCTTGTAGCTTTGGCTGCGTCTGGACTGAAGCTGAAACGAAGTATAGGAAGCTGATGCAATATTGCAATGCTCTGTCGCGGGTTGTTTAAACACTTGTGAGGGACGGAAAAGCGTTTCCTGTGATTTTTAATAAAGCTTCAGATAACTGGCCACCATGATTTTAGGCCACAATATGGCCAAGTGTCGTTACTCTGAACCGTAGCTAATTTAGGTGTATCCACACGACGGACCGGGCCGCGGACCGATTGATCACGTGATGCGCGGCCCGCGGGCCGCCCGGCTGCAATGAGCATCCACACGGCGGACCAAAAGAGCAGACGACAGATTGAACGGGCCGGTCTAACCCTCGACCTCACAGCTCCGCCAAACGCATACAGCGAGCTGCTTTGAGGCTATTTGTAAGGAGCCAAGATGGAGGTTGAAAAAAAGAGACGTTTGGCGGCGGTGACCCTGGCGTTGACTATTGAGGACGAGGAGAACTTAAGTGAACCAAAAAGGGCATACAACTATTGTCCCACAGAGCGGGGAATTGCTCCACGAGCGCGATGAAGTAAAAAGTTGCATCGTCGCACCATGACGCCATCGTCGTACGACAAAAGGTTCGTCTTCTTCGTCTTCAATAGTTGGCGCCAAAAGAACGCGACTTTGGATTTGGATTTTAATTCAAACAACAAAAGTCAGCTTGTTGCCAGACTTAGCACTTCAATTATACTAAAAACGCCGCGGTCCGCCGCCAAGGTCCGGGCGAGAAAAGTCACTGGCATTTCTCACATGCGCGGGCCGCGGACCGCCGGCGGACCTCGCAAACCGGTGACGTAAGATCACGTGATGCGCGGCCCGCGGACCAAAACAGCAATTTGGTCCGTCGTGTGGATACACCTTTTACTGGCACAAGCGGGAACAATGAGGAAGAGGCAGGTGTCAAAAGGTACTGGATTGTGGAATCCACGCGGCTTACGTCATGGCCCCTCCAGGTATTACAAGCCTCTTGAACAAGAGCATGAATAGTGTCATTAAATAAGCTACGCTTCAGAGTAGTGACACTTGGCGATATTGTGGCTTTAAATCATGGTTGCAAGTTATTTGAAGCTTTATCTGAAATCACAGGAAACGCTTTTCCGTCCTCTACTTTAAACAATTTGCGACAAAGCAAAGCAACATTACATGAGCTTCCTAACACCGAATCTAATGCTGAGGATGTCGCACTTTTGAATCATGACGATCGGCAGTTGCGCCTGCTCTGCTGAAGCACGAAACTGGTGGCGTTGGCGTTCACAACACTGTCGGGGAAGAGAGTGCCAATACTCTAAGCGCAACTCATTTATTGGCTCTACTTCCCGCAAATCTCCTTTCCCCTGACTGCAACTGAAACTAAATATGAATAATACACTATTATTATACCTTATTTAGTTATAACCAACTACACATGATGAGAGGAGGAAGCGGCCGTGTAGGAAAAATGCAGTTTTTATGTGCATCCGTTCTTACCGTCTCAAAAGAAAGAACGCGCGAGCTTGCGCTGGTGTAAAAAAATACGATCCAAAGAAAAGAGGCGGCATGCTGTGTTCTTTGTGATTGTGCGTCTAATTGCAAATTGTTGTGGGTATGTTTATACAACCGGAAGTTAGTCTGCCTTAGTGGGCGTCTGGCGTCTCAGCTGTAGATGAAGAATTTAGCCAGTGCGGTACAACCGCAAACCTGGGGTGTTTAACGTGCACCGCGCCGTAGTGATACACGACCGCACGCCGGTACGATGCTCTTCCAGATCAAAACGGGCAGGGGCGGGGTGGGTTCTGCAGTGTGAGCTTTCGCTCCACCTTATGTTGTACCGCATAAAGTCCCTTGATAAAATTCACGCTTTCAAGTACCGCCAACCAGTGTTGTAGGAAAGCGCGAGACACGTGCCACGAGCGGGTGCTCCGCCGCCATTCGCTTCCAAGAGCCATTCATTTCAGTGCTGCGCCGCCATTTGCTTCCAAGGGCCGCTCGAGACACGAGCCTCGTGCACTGGCGCATTTGACGCTACTTGCAAAACAGACAGAAACACATCGAGGGGCTTTAGTACCGCAGAGAAGGCTAGAAGCGCGAGCTCATAGCGTTGGTAGCTGCTCTTAACATACGAGAGCTTGTGCCGCCGAGGAGCAAGGAGCTCGCGATTGTACCTTTTACTGCGGTACATCATAAAGTGAAACAGAGTATAGACCATGCACTCGGCCACCGATCCCCCCCCCCCCCCCCCCCCGCCCCCCCCCGCCCCCCTTGTGCGTCTAATTTATATACAGGTAGAAGTATTTGAAGATCGACGATGCGCCGATCGACTCGAGGTAATGTAACGTAATAACATTATATAAACGATAAACATATTGAATAATAAACATATTAAACAATTTCGACTCAATTTTTTAATTCTTAGATTGTAATAAAGCGGTAGCCTATTGTACTTACTGCTGATGAAGTGCAATATGAGGTGACCAGGTAATAATTAAATGATGCGGCTCTATAAGGACGACGACATTAGTGGCTGTCAAACCACAACGTACATTGCTAGACTTGCTTCAAGTATTGTGTACCCAAAGACCTTTCTTCACCCGCAATAGAATATGGTAGAATCAATGACGATGCTGCTTTACAACTGTATGTGGAACAGGAAAACTGCACTGTGCAGAAGTACGGCTTATTTGTTAATATGAGAGACGGATTTCTAGCGGCACTCCCTGATTGACTGCTTGGAACAAATGGCTTCGTTGACGTAAAGTGTCCCCGTTCCAAAAGATTCTTGAAGGCTGCTGAAACCGCAAAAGAGTATGAGGCGAAAAATAAGAAAAATGAGCCTGGTGTGAAAGGTCCAAATCACCACTATAGCTTCTACTACCAAATACAAGGGCAGTTACACAATACACAAAGAGGGTTTGTGATTTCTTTATATTTACATGAAGGGCATTGATATCCAACGTATTTAGAGGGATGACACCTTCTGGTCAACCAACAAAGAGCCTTTTCTACTCAAGTTTTACATGGAAGGCTGAAATTCTTCAGGTAGACGAGTTGTCCGACCGAATAAACTGCCATTACCCCCGATGTGGGAATCTCTCGATCTTTGTTCGTAGGCCATAGTATCAGTCGACAACGTCGGTAGCCACGTGCTGTGCTTGATACTGGACGCTTACCATTCGCTGAGAAGAAACTTGCTTGTACGTCTGCCACGAGTCGTCCGATATCAGGTCATCACCGCTACTCCATCGCCCGACAGAGCAGATCTTCATTGTCCGCATGTCCATAGTTAGGAATCACGTGAACTTACAAATTACCGAACGCTCATAACTTGCCGTCGCTAAACGCCGTTCATCCATAGCCTCTTCATTGCAAATAAACGTCTTCCTATTTATTCTGATGGTTTTCATTATAATCCTCCTAAGCTGTACTTACAACATTATGTGTGTCGGTACTTCCGAAAATATTGGAACGCCGTTTGTTTTCTGGGCACCCTATAATGCAACAACCTTTACAACATCTTCCAGATCCTGCGAAACACAATATTTTGTGACGTTACTTTTCAGTCGTCATTATAATGGTGAGGTAAGTACCCTAAATTGCGGAGCAGTTTACTTGACGTCCGCTTCCACTGGTATTTGGAAGATTGAGTCTACTGAGCGTGCGTTCCTGCAGAAGAAGTTTTCAATGATATAATATTGATACGTCAATCAACAAGTGATTCCTTCTTGGTAAGATTTATTGCGAAAACCCGTGACAACCGCCGAACCACATTTATACCCAGCCTGACATTTTCGCACACAGGAGTTTGCTAGGCCGCGCTACTTGAACCAGCTGAGCACAACTGGCAGCGGCGCGAGCAAGGCCACGAGGGGAACGTGATGGTGCTCGAGCCATCCCTCCGTGAACCAATGTTTCGGCCACCCCACGGGTGCGTGTCGCCATCTATTGGTTGAACTAACGCTTTGTTCAAGATGGCTGCCGTGGGACCGCAGCCTTAAATTGTTAAATATTAGTTTTAAAGGTATGGTTTGAAAGATAACATTGCTCGGAATCATTGAGAACGACTAAAGGCACCCATGTTAAAATGGCATGAGGCACGCTAAGCATTTTACGGAGTTCTGAAAAAATGCTCAAGCTGAACACGTATCTCGCTTTCGGTTTCTTATCAGAGAGCATCTCCGCGTGGGCAATCTCGCCCCCCGTGTCTAAAGCCCGCAACGTGCGTGCACCGCCACGCATTGCTCGTGAAGGTGCGTCTTCACTCTGGCACCGATGTCAAAAAGGCGGATTTCATGTGACTGTCCGGAAGCTTTCTTATGTAGACTTCTCTACGCGCGATAAGTGACGGCGCACGCACGTTCCGCGTCTTAGACACGGGGGGCGGGATCGCCGGCACAGAGATGTGCTTCGATAAGTAACCGAAACCTACATACGCGTCCGAATTGAGCATTTCTTCGGAACGTCGTAGAATGCTGCGCGTGCCTCATATCATTCTAGCGTGGGTGTTTTTAGTGGTTTGCGATCATAACAGCAAGATTCTATTTGAAACCAGGCCCTTCAAATCAATAATGTGCAATTTATTCATTCAAAATTACTTAACCAATTATATTGAACGCTAAACATTTTCATTGGTGGCAGGTGCAAAGGGCGTAAGCTGGTTTAGTGGTAGAACCTACGAGCACGAGCATGTCCGTGCTCCCAGCCATGTCCACGCAGAGTGCGTGGTCAGGAGATGAAAACGAGTTGGTTGTCTGGTTCGTCAAACGCGTAGCTCCCACCGCACTGTCAAATTCAAGGGGCCGTGCTCCGATGTTGGGTATTGGGTTTTCTGCACCAGTGGAACCCAAGCACCGGTGTGCCCGTTACAGAAAACATGTGCCAAAATAGAGTCACTCGTTAGATTAGGGAGTTGTAGTAGATCGTTTTTCCTCTCCGCTACGGTATCCCCGAGGAAAACGGCGCAGCTGCGCATGCGCGCCGCCAGCCTTCTCTGCATAGTTCAAGGTCTTGTGGCGGATTACGGAGCGCTATCCGGGTGCTTAGCGGGCTGCGTAACGGTCTACTACAATTCCCTATCGTCAGAACTTAACGGGCTACTGATATTCGTTACCGTCCTACGAACGTAACGATATACCGTTATGGCTTTTTCAAAGGGAACGAATGTGACCTTTGCGCCAATTTGAATATCACTCATTCCACAGCGAAAGGCCGAGGATATGAACTCAGACAACCGTTTAACATCTTTGTGAGTTATTAGTTTGTAAGATTTGTTGCATCATCATTATTTTGAAAACTGGTTTTATTGAGTGTGCTCTCTTTTATTGTCTATTTTTCCCAAATAATGTAGTAATGTTTTGCACGACCATAAGGGATTTGCAATAAACTGATTGAATAAAACACTAATTTGAGTGAGGTCAACAGGTGTCGACAAATTTTCTCCTCATCTGAACAGATACACACTTTGGAGTATTTAGAGGTACTCCCAAGAAATTGGGGTATAATGCATTAAATTACAGTATACCCCTTCTTGGGAATGCTGCAAAGGTTCTCCGATTTAACTCTTTTAGAAAGTCGGCGAACCAGTGCACTCTGTTGGGCACGCGCAGAGTGGAGATTGCGAGCCGATTTCTCTGATTTTTTCATGAGTTTGTTCTGAAAGCCCTTAAAACCCAGTTTCAAGCGCACTTGAAGCAGGGATATTAGAGGTGGGTCACGAATCAGTCCGGGCATGAAGAAATTGATAAAAAAATTACTTACAAGGACAATATAATTATAGGTTATCTGGTGAAGAAATGTTAGGACCGAGTTTAGTGTAATTAATAGTAAAAGAGGCGACGCTCTTATGGGTGAAAAGAAGGAGAGATCTATTCATGACAAGGTGAAGCAGCGGTGTAGGGAACACGAACCAATAAGGACCACAGTAGGCTAACGACACATTCCGAACGTGATTAAGCGTGCAAACTGGACTTAGGGACAGTTAGTAAAAAAAAAGAAAGAAAATGGAGCACTGATAAGGACCTATCGACCCTAACTGTAAACGTTCGTGACGACCGCAACCGCAGAAAATAGTTGCTCTCTCAAATTAGCCCCAGAGAAAAAAAAGAGCATCATATTTTTCGATATCCAGGACTTTATACCAGGACCGGGGATAGGCGACCCGAGACGCCGCCCAGGAAGCCATCAAAAGGGTTGCGCCGCTGCGCCCCCATTTGAAAGTTTTTTTAGCTTAATAATTTATTTAAACACGGCGATTCTTTTCAGAAAAAAAAATACTCGTTTTGGAACTCTACTCACATGTTTACTGGCTACGTGATGTCGTAGAGATTTATTTACAAAAAGGCGAAGGAAACGGGGCGCCGGGGGCGTTAACGGCAGGAGTTTGCCTAGGGTGCTTGATGGGGTCGGCCCTTCTTTATGCCGTCCGATGCCCGTTGTTGATAGGATCGGAGGAATAGCACCTTGCACCACACGCCCATTTTCACAAGAACAGAAGTTGCACAAAAATGGGGCGACTAGCAGAAAATCCACTCGGCGGCACACACAGAGGGGCCACCGTGACGACCGCTCCGACCAGCTCCGGAAGACTGCTTTCGTGAACCGGCTGAGGCTCATACTGGAGAATTCCCGAATCGCCCTTCCCATTTGAACCTGTCCCTTTTCACCCCGTTCCCGAAACACCTTTACGTTTGCGCCCGTCCCGTGTAAACACATTGGTATAAAGCCACGCACATCTCACCCTCTCCGCGAAAAGTCTCCATCGTTCTAACTCTGGTTTGTTCACATTTTCTCATTAAAAATAGCTGCCGAAATTCTGTTAATGCAATTAAAGCAAAGGTGCCGGCGAGCTATTTAGTTATGTTGTGAACTAGTTTTTATTGTCAACGTATTCTTAAGCTATACATCACTTTCAGGCAAGCTCCAATGAAAGATATTTCTACTTGAAAAACTTGAAATGTTTCTGTCAAGATGGTCCCCAAAATGTGGGACTACGAAACGCGACAACGTTATTGCGAACACGATGTAGACGATTGTTGAAATGTTACTTCGAAATGGTGTTAGAAGGTACCGAATTGTATACCGCTTGGCTTAGTGGCCCAGATGAGCACTTTCAAAGACACTAATAATATTGATGGCAGTCATTTCATTCTTTGAGACAAACTGCGAAAAACTACAATCGCTTGTTCGTGCTAGCAGTGTCGCGCTCAAGCACTTTGAGTAAACAAAAATTAGCGCTGCCTTAGGTTTTATAATCGCGACGCTATTTTTAGGTTACCGAAAGCGCTTACGCACGCTATTCTAAAACTTCCTTATAGTGAACGGGATATTTTGAAGAGTGAGAAATCAGAGAAGTTATCAGGGCATATGATTGCGACTTCATTTTCTTACGAGTTCAAACTCAAAACCCTCGCGCTCACAGGAAAAATTCATAAACTACAAAATGCTATCGCCGTTGTTGAGGACGTCGAGCAGGACAATCGGACCATCAGAAAGGCTGCACTCCGACTTTGATAGTTCGCGGCTGTCCCCTGGCCCGCACGGCACCACTATTTGCAAACTGCTGCAAAGGTTCCCTTGTCAAGGTTGATTAACGTACAAGTTTGGGCTACAATTGATATGCAGACATAATTGAAAACAAAATAGCGTAAATACGATGGGCAAAGTAAAAGATAACCGACAGGACACAGTGCTGTATCCTAATCTTTGAATACTTTGTTCTCGTATTTGCGTTGTTTTATTTTTAATTATATCTTGTGAAGTCCTCATCCCGTTTGATCAGATCGATGAAGATATTAATGTTCGGGTGAGCTCTCCCTGACACAGCTTTTATCTTACGGTGCCGTGTCTCCAAGGTTGTTTCAGGAGAGGGAGAAGTGAGGTGCGAGCAAGGAAGACAGACATTGGACACTTAAACCTAACCAACTGTTAACGAACAATACAAACGAACCGACACAATTGATAACGAATGATGGCCGAAGCGGGAAGGTTGTTTCGGGTAGGGCGCCTCCATGTGCGCATGAAGGCTCCCCAGTTTCGGGATATGACGAAATCGTCGAAATGGGAAAGGATGAAACGAGAAAGTCGTTTTGAGCCGAGTCGAAACGGGAAGGTTGAATTGGGAATGGGAATCGAAACGGGAACCGCCCATCTGCTTACGCGATACAGTGCTACTTCCAAATAAAAAAATAAATAAATAAAAAAGCTCGTTTATTTTTTCTGTTTATCAGCGGACGGCTGACCCTAAAAAAACAAAGAGCCCCCCCCCCCCCCCCCCCCCCCTCTGACTCACTCACTAAGTCCTCCCACGTTGCAACCTAAGAGCGAAGGGCGAGGGTAAGAGGGGCCGGGGAGGAGGAAGCAGATGGAACGCTAAAGAGAGGAGGAGGTTTTCCCCTCTCTTCTCCAGCGTTCCGTCTGCTCCCTCCTCCCCGGCCCGTCTTACCCTCGCCCTCGTTTACATGAAAGCAACTTCAGCGCATCGACCCGACTCGTTCTTCGAACGAAGCCGACGCGGCAACGTTTACATGAATGCGCACCAAGCCCTACATGAAGGTGGCGCCACGCCGTGTCAAAGCTCGAAGTTATGCACTTCCGGAATTAAGCGGGAAACAGATGCACGACGAAACCGTCCGATCGGACGTCCGAGCAGGCAATACGACGGTCGAAGCCGAGGGTTTTCAACGCTCTCCGATGCTACGAAAACCCTCGTACCCCAAGGTCCTTCGGCAGTCCGCACGTCGGATCGGAAGGTTTCGTCATACATGTGTTTCGCGCTTTAGCCGCACCACGTTTTCCGGTGCATCGCACGTGGAGGTCTTTCGACGCATTCAGTGAACGCAAAGATCGTGCCCGCTGTCTTCGGCGCTGTGGAAGAAGCTAGGAGACGGAAGAAACATCCAAACCCAAGTGTTTAGGGCTCCAGGCCGGGCCGCCGGGTCACTCTGGACCAGAGGCGACCTGTGTGCGCACGCCCTGAGGAAGCCTCCGCGCTTCGCCGCGCCAGACCTCGCCGATCGCGACCGGACCAACCGGACCCCGAGTCCGACAGGCTCCTGCATAGCTAGGAACGGCACCGAGGTAGGAGCTGCTCGTTCTGCGTTACCATCCAGTGCTCTACAGTGCTCGGAGCTCTCGGTGTCGTTCGTGCTTGCGCCGAAGCCTTTGGGACCCCTTCGGACGCGCAAGTCGTACTTCGCAAGGCTTGGACTGGGGCCACCCTCACCGAGCAGCTCCGCTATATTCCGCTTACTTATGATGGCAATAAAGGCTCGCGTTTTTTCTCGGGAAAAAATTGCAGGCGACCATACGGGACCGCTGTCCGCGCCGTCGACGAGGTTGGCCGCCGCTATGTTCTCAGCTGTTCACTCACACCCTCAGCGAGCGCCTTCCCATAATCCTCCCCGCTCCGAAATGCGATGCGACCTCCGTTTCCATGGGCTGAATAAATGCACACTCGCCATCTCGATCCACCTCTGTCTAGCGTCTTGAATGCGACGCGCTTTCTTTGCACATTATGCCGTTTACATGACCGCATTGAATGCGACAACTGGATTTAATGCGACTAAGTCGCATTCATGTAAACGCGGCTCCTGAGAGCTGCGAGAATGGCTGTTTATTGTTCGGTAGTTAAAAAGAGGATATCGGAGAGGGGTGTGGGCTTCCAAAGCCATCGCAAAGTGGGCCCTTTGTTACATTCGTACCAGATAAAAAAAAAAGAAAAACAAACAAACAAACGAACGTTTTAATATAAGTTTAGAAAGAGTTAGAAAGGACACTGACTGCCAGTCAGCAGCCTTGGTGGAACGTGATGGACCATCAGACGTCATCTGATGGTCCATCAGATGACGTCTGACTGCCACTGCCAAGGGAATTTCATCAAGGGCAGCATTTATATAAGAGTAAAGCTATACGCACTCATAAATATCGCCAAATGCCTCCATAAAACAAAATGTTCGAGAAAACAAAAAGCAAGACCACCGCGGATCCAACCCGCGACCACTTGCGTACAAATCGGACACCTTAACCCCTATGCTATGTCACCGCTTTGAAAACTCGATTTGACCATTCGTTTTATACGAGATGCTTCGGCTGCAAATGCAGTTAAGCCTTTAGCATGTTATGAAAAGCACTCGTAACTTCCTACAGAATCGCAGTGCCCAGTCCACTACCCTACAGAATCGCGGTGCCCGTTTTATATTTACTAACTATCATCGCACATCTAGTGTCTCAACTATAAAAACTAATTTATCACTTCCTGCTCTTTCATCACGCTGAAAAATATCTCGTTTGTGTCTTTTTTATAAAATTTATCATTCCAATACTTCGCTAAAAAGCAAACTAATGTTAAATCCTGTTTTCATCTCGCCGCGCGTAGATTATCAATTTAAAGTCGGAATTTCTCATTGCATTACCTCAGCCTATTATAACTCTTTTATTCCAAGGACATCTTCAGAATGGAATCGTCTTCCCGCGCAATTAGTAAACATACCGTCCTTTGACTTGTATAAAAGTGCGTTGACTACTTACCTATGTTAATATTTTTCTTTGTTTGTTTGCCTTGTTCTATACACTTCTTAAGTTGTTTACACATTTTTTTTCACATTTTTCGTGCTTAGCTTTTAGTGTTTGTATATTTTTTTGTATTCCAAATTTGTCTTGTACCACTCCCCTCTGTAATGCTTCAGGGCCTTGAGGGTACTTAGATAAATAAATAAATAAATCACGCGCCGTACTTCAGTTCTACTCACCTGCCATGTAGAGTACTTTCGCGCCGTAGAACAATCCTTTTGTTCGCGCCTCTCCGGCCCAGTAGACCTGGTACACCTAGTCGTCTTCAACTACACCGCTAAAGTCCCTTACATCGTCGGAACTCACAACAGGCTGGGTCTTGTCGAGTAGAAATTCTACTAAAACATAAGACAATGTAGAGCCCGGGCAGGATCGACAGGTTGGAGCAAGCGGGCAAACAAAACGAGTCGAGAGCGATCGTTTATGAAAGCTCGGCGAAGCCTCTATGGGCGAAGGAAGCGAAGTCAGCGAAGTGGCTGTTCGGCGGGATTCTGATCAAGGTTGTCGGTCGGCTGCGTGTCATATCTCTAACATCAGCGGTTTTATGGGCTCACGTCCCGAAATCGTTTTCTTGCGCATAGATTATTTTTCTTATTCATAGATTTGACGAAATAGTGGTATCCGAACGAACTTTACGTCCTTTGACCGTACGTCTGTCTGCACGTCAAAGCTTTTTGATGTACAGTTTGAGCCAATCGATGTACTATCAGAATCGCCATCAAGACATCTTGATGACATTTCGCGGCGGCCGACTGCCACGAGGAAACCATCCGAAAGCCCACAAGTGGAGTCTGACTGGAGTTTGACTGTCGGTCAGAATAACCTGTTGGCCAATCAGACGTGCTTGACGTACAGTCAGGCACAGTCAGCGGTCCCCTAGAAAACATTGACTGCCAAACAGGGTTACATTGATGGATTTTTCATTCGGGCAGGGGACCGGGCAACACATTTCAACAGACAAATGATTTATTGCCGGACGCTTCGCCTTCGGAACTCTACTAAGGGAAAGGGAAATTTAAAAAAGGGGGGGAGAAGGAGGGGGGCAAGACAAGGCCCCGGGAGAAAACAGGGGGAAAGTAAACCGCAGAGACAGCGGGAAGGAAGGGAAGGGAGGAGGGCGTCCCGATTCCTTCTCAGGAGCAAGAACCACTTGCCCGGCCTGCCAAGGTCGTCAAATCCGGTCTCAGAAATGTCACCCCTCTCTCCGACAGCGACAGCGAGGCCGACGAAATGTTCTTCGGAGCAGTGTTGTGCCCGTTACCGAAAAGAAGTAACGAAATAGCGTTACTCGTTGTTTGGTAAAAAGTAACGCGTTATCGAGCTACGTTACTCTTTTACAAACTTAACGATATACCGTTACCGTTACTTTTCAAAACTAACGAACGTTACTTTTACGTTACTTTACGTTACTTTTCTGTTCGAGTACATATGTTTGACAGAGATGTATGATAAGCCTCCCTAACAAGCTTGGATACAGATAAAAATTTACACAGTGGTTTCATAGTGTTTTGATGCGCGAAGCAGCTTAATTTTCGGCATGCAGATTAGGCATTGAAACTGTAAATTACCTGATTCTGTCTCCTTTAGTTGATACATTTCATTCAAACCTGCTGGCCATGGCGACGGACTTTCGTTATTCGTGCCCATCTCACGCGCAGAATGAGTCGGAGATGTTAGTCAATCGGCTTTTATAAACTACAGCATGCGAACGAGGACTGCTGGAACACAACCAGCCAACCAACACCCCTCATCTGTACGCCGGTTTTAGTAACAGTCCGGTTCATACTATTACCAGAGACTGATTTACTTCACTATCTGGAACAGGACACCGGTTACCAGCACACTGGCTATAATCACTTGCTGCCTCTTACCAGCAGTACCTCTTAGTTTTTTCTGTGAAAAAAAAAAGGTTTCGTGTTTGTAAGTTTTCTTTCCAGGTTTAAAACTTTTTTAAAATTTTTTTATCATGACCTCAGGGAATTAAAGACTAATCAAGCGAACGATTCTTCTGTGTACAAAAGTGGCCACAGGAACATTCAGGCAGCGAGGGGGAGAGCGAGGGTAAACATATTCCACAAAGGATGTTCCTTTTTTTTGAAACAAGAGAAATGAGCAAATCGCTTCGCCACTGTTTGTTGTCCAGTTGTCCACTGCTGTAAACGGATGTCTCTCCACGGCCCCCCCCCCCCCCCCCCCCCGCCCCGTCTACTTCTGCTGCACAAAGCAGGGGGGGGGGGGGGAAGAGGAGGGAGGGGAGGAGGCTGTAGCGCAGTCGTTCGTTCATGCCTTGTAAAAAAAGAAAAAGAAAAAGGAGGATGAACGGAATTAGCTGGTAGCCGAAGGTTTTTTTCCGCTTCGAGAAGTGAGTTTTTTTTTTTTTAACTTTACAGTGACGGATGCTGGTTCCGTGCAGCGATAAGCTGGTGCAGGATTTTGAGATAAGCTCGTGCAGGATTTCACCAGTTTTGGTCAAAAGTAACGAGTAACGAAATTGACAGCCGATACCGTAAAAAAGTAACGGAAATACTTTACTCGTTAGTCATTCAGAATACAAACGAGTACATTACTGCGTTAGCGAAAAATGTAACGCGTTACCAGTAACGTCGTTACTAGAAACGCGTTACCTCCAACACTGCTTCGGAGCCTCTTTTATGGCGTACGCCTCCACGATCTCCCGCCCGGAGCGGTTTTTGTTGGCCCCCAGAACAGGCGCGGACGGGAACTCATGGGCACAGGGAGCGCAAACCTTGAGGTGATGGGCCATGGGGTGTTGTGAGTCTTCGTCGTTTCTTGCGTTTTAACCGCTTTGTTTTTCGGCTATTTCCATGTTCCGAGATTTTTCGTACGATGCGATTTCCAAATAGCATGTAGATTGTTTATATCGTCAATACAAAAACGAAATATGCTATACATTTCTTTCATGGAGTTGTGTCAGAATGTTGCAAAATAATCTACCAAAAGTCGGAATGGCGTTGCGTCCAAAGAGCCTAGATTTCACCCCCGCGACTCTCTCGAAAGAGTGCCTGATCTCCTTGTGCAAAAAGAAACGAAATTAACCAGTTCGCGGTGCAATCAGCAGCCATGGGCGTACCAACCGCCCCCCTTCCCCACTTCTCAGAGTGGGGGGGGGCAAAGCTTGTGTGTTGTCCCCCCCCCCCCCCCTCCCTGAAACAGCCGCCACTGGGCAGGGCAAACACTGACCGGCCGCGCCCAAGGAATACCAAGGGCACCGCCCCCCGACCCGCGGTGCCGTATTGTTAACGCGCAGGCGATACACACCCCAGCAACGACGTTCACACCGGATTGGATGGTTCGTGGAAATATGCGCTGCCGCCGCCAATATAGGCAGCGGTTGCAACGCTCGTTTGCAAATCGGTAGCGTATACCTTAGTGGTACGATGTGTGCTTCATACATAGCGGACCCGGGTTCGATTCACGGTGTGGGCAGCTCATAGGGGCCCGTTTCTGGCTTGAGCGGCGTCGGGGTCGCCGTCGGCGTAACCACGCGGTGCATTATGGGTAAAGTTCCCCGCTAAATCTAGCGGCAAAATTTCCCCGCTAGATTTAGCGGAAAAATTTCTCCGCGAAATCTAGCGTAAAAATTTTCCCCGCTAGATTTAGCGGAACAAATTCCCCACTAAATCTAGCGGGAAAAATTCCCCGCAAAATGTAGCGGGAAAATTTCCCCGCTAAATCTAGCGGAAAAATTTCTCCGCTAAATCTAGCGGGAAAAATTCCCCGGTAAATCTAGCGGAAAAATTTCCCCGCTATATCTAGCGGAATAATTTCCCCGCTAGATTTACCGGAAAAATTTCCCCGCTAAATCTAGCAGAAAAATTTTCCCCGCTAGATTTAGCGGAAAAAATTCCCCGCTAAATCTAGCGGAAAAATTTCCCTGCTAAATCTAACGATAGAATTCCCCGCTAAATCTGGCGGAAAAATTTCCCCGCTAAATCTAGCGGAAAATTTTCCCCGCTAAATCTAGGGGAAAACTTTCCCCGCTAAATCTAGCGCAAAAATTTTCCCCGCTAGATATAGCGGAAAAAATTCCCCGCTAAATCTCGCGGAAAAATTTTCCCGCTAAATCTAGCGCAAAATTTTCTCTGCTAAATCTAACGGAAAAATTTCTCTGCTAAATTTAGCGGAAAAATTTTTCCGGTAAATTTAGCGGGAAAATTTCTCCGCTAAATTTAGCGGGAAAAATGGCCCGCTAAATCTAGCGGAAAAATTAACCCGCTAAATCTAGCGGAAAAATTTCCCCGCTAAATCTACCGGAAAAAATTCCGCGCTAAATCTAGCGGAAAAATTTCCCCGCTAGATTTAGCGGAAAAAAATTCCCTGCTGTCTAGCGGAAAAATTTTCCCGTTAAACCTAGCGGAAAAATTTCCCCGCTAAATCTAGCGGAAAAATTTTCTGGGGCTCACTTGACCCCCCAAGGTCACATGACCTCCCCCCCCCCCCCCCCCCCCGCCCCGAGAACAGGTAACCCTCAGTACCCTTCCCTCCTCCTCCTCGAGAGCTGCGCTCCAATTCGGTGTCACAGGGACTGTAAACGGCTTTCATTTTTTCTCTCGAACATTTTGTTTTGTCGAGGCATTTTGGGATATTTACAACATTTATTTTTTGCGATTAACGCTGAAAAACACGAATGTTTACGACGAAACTTCGCTAACCTAAATGGTATGGGACTGTATCACCAACCCACCTCTGTGACGTCACGGCGTTGTGGTGGCGTGTCGGTCGCACTTCCGGTCTGGGGCTGTGGGCAGAAGTCCCTATGCCAGATGTGTATTCCTGCGTTGTTTTGATAGGAACCAGACAAAAACCTGCCTTCTCGTCAAAACGCCGCGACTGGGCCCGTACCAAAAGTGTCGAGAAAGGTTTGAAGGTCAGTTTTCACGTGCTCGGTTCGTCAGAGAATCTGGATATGTGCCGCAAAAAGGGAAAAGCAGACGCCGTCGGACGACGATTGCTTGGGCGGGAAGCACTATGGCTTGAATTCACGGATACTTGTGGTGATCAGATTTATTTGTTTTGTTCCTACATGAACGCCAGAAAACCGTCAAGTTGTGTGGACCACCTGCGGACTACGTTCAGTGCGTCTTCAAGTTCAAACGGCCGCCTGATCGTTCGAACTGTCGTCTGCTCTTTCAAGCGTTTCAGCTTGTCGTCTGCTCTCTTAGACGACGCCGGCCTGTGGACCAAACGTCGGTTCGGTACTTGCGATCAGTAGTAAGTGCAGGCCTCAAAAGACCTAAATTGGAAGGTCAGTAAGCAGGCTCAATGTAAACAGTAGATACAAGGAGATGTTGATCATTGTTACCAGTGACCAAACCGACTTTTTAGGATGTGGTTCTCGACTGACAACGACGAAATGGCGACCATACGCGCTGGTTAACTCTGGCATATTTACTAACAACGTGCTGTTGGTTGCGTAAATAGGTGAAAGGAGGGGGGGGGGGGGGGGGCACCACGGCCGCAGTTTGCCCAGGGCGCTTGTTGCTCTAAGGCCGGCCCTGCTCAAACCGTAGCAGGACTTGCTTCGCGAATTCACGTAAATGCCGTAGTATCAAGCGAAAAAAAAAGACCTTCTTGGGACTGGGGTGACGACAAAAAAACCGACAAAAAATCACACACACACACACACACACACACACACACACACCCACACACACGCACCCACGCACGCACGCAAGGACGCACGCACGCACGCACGCACGCACGAACACACACACACACGCGCGCGCGCGCACACACACGCACACGCACACACGCACGCACACACACACACGAGAGCAGCACCAGATGTGAGACGAGAGGCTTAATATTGTCTACCCATCTCTTGCTCGTGTGCACTCCCCACCCTGCGGGGATGAATGAATTTTTTTTTCGGTTCCTTTCCCTTCTGAAATGTCTCAGCGTACCTTTGCAGACAGTCAGCAGCTCACACGCAACGTAAATTTACCAGAATCAGAGCCCGTACGATGGAAGATGCCGCATCGGAAATTCAGAGCCGGTTCATTCGAAAATTGTGGGGAGCTGCGGGACTGCGCGTAGTCCCGCGGTTACGGGGATAATCAGAAATATAAATTTGGTACTTTCAACCTTCGTAACGCGTTGTATAATACGTTTATATTATATATACAGGGTCTGTCCCAAAAGTTCCCGGAATTGTATTTTTTATAAATCATCTATTCAATATCAGTTTACAATCTTTTCAGAACTTTTCAAAGTAATCTCCCCCTGCTTCGATGCACTGTTGCCAACGCTGAACCCAATCACTGAAGGCGCCCTGGAAGCCGTCAACAGGAACCTCCTTCAGTGAGGTCGTCACAGCTGCTTTTACCGTCTCCAGCGTCCCATGCCGAGTTCCTTTCAGGGTTCTTTTGATTCTTGGGAATAAAAAGAAGTCCGGTGGTGCCAGATCGGGGCTGTACGGTGGCTGGGGCAGCGTTGGCACACACATTGTGGCCAGCAACTCGGAGACAATGAGCGCAGTGTGGCTTGACGCATTGTCATGGTGCAAGATCCAGTTGTCGCAAATTTCTTTTCGGACTCGTCGAACCCTGTTTCGCAACCGTTTGAGCACTTCACAGTAAAACTCCTTGTTGACTGTTTGTCCCTGTGGCACGAATTCACTGTGAACCACACCCTTTCTGTCAAAAAACACAATGAGCATTGCCTTGATTCGCAATTTGCTCATCCTTGCTTTTTTCGGGTGAGGAGACTCCGTGGTGTGCCACTTGCTGCTCTGACGCTTTGATTCGGGATTGTACTCGAAAATCCACGTCTCATCCCCTATGATCACACTGTCCAAAAATTCTGGGTCTGTTTCGAAGCGTTCGTGCAATTCCTGACACTTCAACAAATGCTCTTCCTTCATCTCACTCGTCAGGACCTTTGGCACCATTTTCGCGCAGACTTTCCTCATTTGGAGATCCTCTGTCAAAATGCGATGAACGATTGTTTTGGGTATTCCACACTCATCTGCGACCATTCGAACGCTTAATCGCCGGTCCTTGTCCAAAACGTGACGCACTTTTTGCACCGAGTCATCCGTTTGTGATGTCGACGGGCGTCCCGAGCGGTCGTCGTCGTTGACGGACTCCCGACCTTCCCGGAACCTCTTGTGCCACATGAAAGTTTGGCTTTTTTTCATCGCGTCGTCGCCGTAGGCTTTCCGAAGCATTTTGAGCGTCTCCGCCCCGTTTTTACCTAGTTGCACACAAAACTTGATTGCATAACGTTGCTCCAAAAACTGGTCCATTTTTTTTCTCGACGAGGGTGCTGTAGATGCCTCTCCGCGGAGCGTGACCTGCCTCAGCAACTGATAGCAGACAACTGAGACCGGTCTCGTTTCGAAGCTTATATCCCCCAATAACTTCTCCACCTGAAGCCCCACCCCGCCAGGCGGCGTTGCCGACCACAAAAAATCATTCCGGGAAGTTTTGGGACAGACCCTGTATAATTAATTGTACAAGATTGCACTTTTAAAACGCGTATTAATGTCGGATAAACGCGCACAAACATTACCGCGCCGCTCGAGAAGAAATATCTTTTTTTTCACGTCGATACGCGTCGACAACAGGAATACTCTCACGCAGTTGCGCCATGGCCTTCCTTCCTTTGACATTGTGACGTGCCCACTCGGAGCGCTACGGACTCATTTCTAGGAGGTGTTGGTAGGAGAAGGGCATGACGCCAGCCGCGTAGCCTCCACAAGCCATGCTCCTTTGACGCCTCGCCTCTTTCTCATTTTCATCCTTACTCTCCTCACTTATCAAGCCAACGTGATCACATCACGTGACCGTAGCTAGCCTTCGTCTAGCTATGGGATATCAGAATACACCACAATCTAGCCTTCGATGTGATAAAACCTACCGGACGGAGTGCGCGCAAGCCTGCAAGGAATCCTTCTACAATCAACCATCCATCTTACACGTGACATGTCACGCGCACCAATGGCCAGAGGGATCTACGGTCACGTTGGCCACAACATCGCTTAAACTTTTTATGACTACGCTTCACCAATATTGCAACGTGCCCCCTTCTAGTACTTCTAACCTCCTTGCGCTCCCTCAGAATTTACGGCGGTCCGTGATGGCCGCCATATTAAAACTTTATAACAGTGTTGCTGCATCTGTAGGTGATATTGGAAGCTGACGTTGGAGCTGACAGAGAAAATCTGGTCACGGCGCAAGCGCAACGCCGATGTACGCTGGAAGCTATACTCCCTTTCACCTTATGTTGTACCGCAGTGAAGGCTAGGAGCGGAAGCTCGTACACTCTCAGAAAAAAAGGAGCCAAATGAGCAAAAAGGGGTTCTTTTCGCTAAAAAAGAACCGATTTTTGGGAAGATCCCTATGAAGCGTGCTTTCTCAAGCAAAATCATCCCATGGAAAATAAAAAAAGAAATGCAGAGCTAGTTTCCGGTCTGGAAAGAGCGAAAAGGGTTCTTGTTGCAGCCAGGAAAGAGATAAAGCGTTCTTTGTAAAAAGAAGGTCACTTAAGTCTTCTACCGGATAGAGGGACACAATGACCAGGCTCGAAAGGCTTTGCACGCGAGAAATTGGGTGTGCCATTCTGTGGAAACAAAGCTGCCCGTGTGAGCTGTCAAGTCCTTGAAAGCTTAGAGGTGGCATGTCGTAGTTATTTACCAAGTCGCGTGCAATTTGAGGCCGAGATAATCTTCGCCTCCGACCACAGATGAAACAAGCTTCGATGACTTTGACTTCCAGGCCACCTGCTTCAGCGGTCTGAACACTGGCGTTCGTTTGCAAACGGAACTGCTAGCCATGTTTTATTTAGCAAGAAATGTTAGTATAAAGCTAATTTTTGGTACTCATTTGTTAAACCAAACGGGTCATTCAATTAAAGTTTATTTGAAGAAATCTGTACCTGCGGAAATCGAATGTGTACTTCATTTCCTCCCAAAAAACTGCATACAAATTTGCAAAGGCGCAAAACTTCGTGAATGAGCAACACACACACGCACACACACACACACACACACACACACAAAAAGTGCGTGTCGTGTTGAATGAGTGATACGGTGATTAAGCGGCGTCGCGTTTTTTTAGTAACAAGAGCCATTTTTTAACTTGCTTTCGTGTTTAAACAATGTACGTATAACTGCGCGTATGAACGAAAAATGAATAGAACAGAGGAACATAGTTTTTTTTTTTTAGTATAGAATGCAGTTATCCTCGCTTGTGGTCATGACACCGCCCGTCTCCCAATACGGCGCCTCTGATTGTTTCGCAGCACGCGTCAAGACAGAAAAATAAAGTTGGGACTAATCCGCGGGTGCCATCAAAAATCCTGCTGCGCGGAAGGTTAGTGTCGTCTGTTCCAGTCATCTTTATCTTCAGAAATAAATCAGCCTGTAAATGGTGGTTTTTAGATTTCAAGGGGCAGTTATGTCTATAACGATACCCCGAAATAATCTCAAAGGCATATTCTATAAGTGCGTATTGAGTGAAGCAAAACTAAACTTCGATATGTTGTGCGTTCAAATTTATGAATAATAACGCAGTGTAAAAAATGACTGCTCCGTCCGCCGGTGAACCCCGCTCGCTACTTTGAGGTCACCCATCAAAAGTTAAAAGAATGGGATGGCATGAGGAAAAAAAAAAAAAAAACAGAGACGTGGTCGCTGCTGTTCTTGTAGTTTTCGCGAGCAATATGGCATTGGCATAGTAGGATGCATAACGAAATGGCCTCGGACGAAATGGCCCTGGACGAAATGGCCCCGGACAAAATGGTCCGAAGTGATTTTTAGACACTCACCTTTTAATGAGGTGCTACTATAGATGAAGTTCTATTAGGCGTACATTCAATGCTCTTATAATGCAACTTTTGTAGAGACTATAAAAAAAGAAGCTCATTATAGACGCGACAATGTTGGATAAACACACATACAGGGCAGGCACCTGTCTCGTGTTTGTTTTTCTTCGACTATGTACCGTTTATTTTGCACTCTTTTTTTATTATTCCGATCAAACAACTAGCCCAACAACTATTTTACTGTTTGATACAACTCTTTCCGATATCCCGCTCGAAGCTTTAAATCGGTACGGTACAGTTACATTTTGTGAACTTAATGTTTTACTTTAAAGGAGTTCCCTCGTTAGTTCAGCAGAGCTACAACAAGATGTTTTGAGTGAAGCCATACGTAGCGCACATTTACAACTAGTTTCTTTGTGTAATCAAATGCTTATTTCGCAAAAATATGTATTGCATTATGCGAATATTTATGTTTTTATAAGTTGGGATTGTACCGACTAAAGCTAATAAAAATAAAGAGCAAGAAAAAATACGACAATATTTATTTGGACCATTTTGTCCGGGTTTACTATTCAAACAATTTTGTCCGGGGCCATTTTTCCTGTTCTCGGGCTGGTTCTGTGTTTTCGATTCCCATTTCTAGTGTAAAAGGGGTAAGCGCCGACTGCACGCCCAAGCATTTGCGTGACGTGGCGCTTAACTGAGTTAATATTTGTTCAGAAATGGCAATTGGCGGTTCGGAGGTCGCTCCGATTGGAATAAAAATTATTTGTCAACGACATCTATTCTCTCTGTCTGATTGTTTTATAATCACTTCTTTTTCCAATTCCACAATAGGCTCGATTATCATTCAATCTTGTTTTCCAGGCCTCTATTTTGAAAAATTCCTATAAAGAAAAAAAAAAAAAAAAACACGTCACTGACCGGACACTGAATCATCGAATCTTGGTGCGTTGTCGTATTGCCGGCACGCGTTGCTCAACTCAATTTGTTGCTTGTTGCCGTTGCCGGAAGGTGTCACACCGATTTGAGAATTTCGCTCTTGTTTATTTTGTATCTCTTTTGGGCAAAAGAGTAAACTGCCAACAATTTTACCGGCGGTTGTCGGGCATGCTTGGTGATGTGATCGCCCTGTTTCCTGGCAGACAGGGACGGAAAAGCGATGCCATGTGCATATCATCTTCGCCAGCGAACCATTGTTCGGATAGCTCAACGGCACCCCAGTAGATAAGCCATAATGGTGTTCAAAAGCGACCGTTTCGGGGGCTAATCTGCTCATCACTAGGCTGACAGTTCGGTGGAATCGTCATGCTCGTTTGACCAGTGAACCTTCTGTCTTGCACCACGTGATCACAACCGCAGAGAAATGTGTCAGGTGATAAAAACCAGGCTACTAATTGGTTCGGCAAGCACGTAGCTCCCACCACGCTGTCAGCTTAGCAGTGACCAGGGATGGGTTGCTGAAGGTCACTAGAGCCAACAGGATCTAGCTTCGTTGCTCGAGGGGAGTGCCAGCACCCGCTCGTACGAGTGGAGGATCGGAGCAATGTTTGACCTCCTCTCCCTTTGGGTTTGAAGCTCTAGAAGGAAGTACCTTCCTCCCTTTCCTCTTAGCCATCACTTGCAACATGTCAGCGGACGTGAGCACATGGACGATTGGAAACGTCTGCAGGTGGCTTTTTGAAAACGAACTGCAATCGGCCTGTTCATCATTTCAAGGTAAAACTTCTTCTTATTCAGGCAATATTTGTAATTTATCTTTAAAATTGCTATAAGTACAGTAGTGCTCAGTATGGCCGGAAATTGTTCAATGCATAGGCAGAATAAGTAGGACAGGGGCGGCTTCTTATTAATTAAGCTACTTGTCGTTTGAAATTTGTTTTTATGCTATTTTGGCTTGAAATTGTCCAAACAAGCACGTTGCAAAAAAAAAAAAAAAAAAACAATATTTTGAGTTTTGTATGTTAAACTACACAAGAAAAAAACGTTTTTGAAGCGAACACTGATCTCATAACTACAATACTGACTTTATATGATATGACAAAATACTGTGTTCAAGCTTTCCGCCAGAAGGATCTCAAGAAGAGAACTTCGAATTTATAGCGCGAATGAAATGAGCAATGATATCTCTTCGTAAATGTAAAAACTTATGTTACCGGGCTTTAATTAGCTAATGTATCCGTATTTATGGCCCCAATAAACGCGAGCGAATAGGTGCTATAAACGTTTCTGTTTTTTGACCAGCCAGGTACATGACACTCCGAGAGCCAATCACTGCAATTTACGGCACCGCTCAACTAATGACGATGCCGAGCATTTGGTTAGACCCAAAGATGCAGTCTGCGCTGTGACATTAAGGAATTCAAAAAATCCCACTTGCATTGCTTAATGTAACAGCGCAGACTGCATTTCTTGATCTAAACGTATGTTCCGCGTCTTCATTCGCTGAGCGGACTTCGCAGGTTGCAACGATTGGCTCTCGGAGTGGTGTGCGGAAATCGACAGGCGCGATCTTTTTGTGCATTTTGTGTTTGCACAAATGTGGACGTATGTTTGATAAAAATAACTGTTTTACTTGGTCCTATATTCAGTGCTGCAACTATTATGCAAATAGCTTACATGCGTAAACGGCGCATCAACGTAACAAATTGTTTTTGTTTTAGGGATTCGTTGATACTGAAAAATATGAAGACGCCGTGAGCGTTCGCCGTCATGTCTTGCTCATGAAAGAAGAGATAACTAAAGTGCCTCTGAACGTCGACCTGATAAAAGACTGCATGATGCCGACGTTTCAGTCTTGCTAAGAATTGATCCTCAGCGAGGCTTGAGTCCTCACCGTACCTGAGGAATTTCCGGCAATGACGATTCCCGGAATGGTAATTCAATATTGTCTTCCTTATATTTAGTCTTAAAGTTTCGAGATTTTTACAGGTCATCAGGACTTCAAAAGTTTCTTACTACCCGTTTTATCGCCTGTGAACGAGATAAAGGCTTTTGATACCTGCTAAATGATATAATTTTACCTCGTAATAAGGCTAGGCAATGAATTACTTAACATTCCGATTAATTAACTATTGTTTTACTCTCATTAAAGTGAGTTTATTCGGCATATTGGTTGAATTTAGAGTTGCGAAAAGTCTTATGAACAAAAAAAGTAAGAAGAATACTCATTTTACTCTTTTTGTGTGTTTATAACACAATTGTCTCTCATGGCTACTTAAGTGTTTTATATGATTATTATCTAGAGTGGTTTTGAAGTTTAAAAAATAACGTACAAATATTTTATTTTAAATGTTTTCCATGCTTTTCTTGTGTGTGAGGCACAATGGCAAGTTGCTATTTAAACATGTTATTGTACAAATATGTACGGATATTTTATTTTAAATGTTTGCCATGCCTTACTTCTGTACGAGGCACAATGACAAGTTGCTATGTAGTACCCATTATAAGATGTAGTAAAAACTTGTCAAAGAAAAAATCGGTTGTTTTAGGCCTTTCCTGAGATACAATATCATGCCCGGAGATCAGTGCGACCTATAAATTGATTAATTAATCAATATAAAAAACATAAATCGAAATTATTTTAATTGACCCCAGCCCTACTCCACTATAGTGACAGTAAGTGGTCATTTAGTTAATATATATATATATATATATATATATATATATATATATATATATATATATATATTTATGTGTGTGTGTGTGTAAACAATCCGTGTCTACAAATCTATAGCGCATAAATGTGCTTTTGTAAACCAGCACCACTCTCCATTCGCTGTTTATTTTTCAGTTACTACAAGACGTTAAACTGCCGTTCGGCAAAGACATCCGGAGGACATGAGAGCCAAGAGGGAGGCATTTACAGCTTCTACACTGGTGTTCCTCAAAGGAGAAAAACGTCACTCTGAACCTCGAAGAGCTGCTTGAAGGTATACTTTAGTCGGTGTTTTTGTAATCTATCACAAGTTTCAGGCTGCGACGACGCAGAGGTTTACCTTCGTCCACCATAAATATGCTGGGTTAACTTACTACATCATTACGAACTGATGACCGCTTATCGGGGCCATTCGTTTAAGACAGGGTTAACTTATACTCGGGAAGAACTTTCTGTGGCGTTTCTGAAGTGAAGAGTGCGTTTGCATAGCCTTGATTGGCACTCAAGATGCGCGGGCGTTTTTAACTTCGACTACATCGCGAAAAAAGTTGCCCAAGTCACCCCCGAGTATAGTCCATTGTCACAGATGGTAATGCAAGCATGTCAGGGTTATATTTTCAATATACGAGCTAGTGATATAAAACAAATCCTTGCTTTATTTTCTGAAAATAATTTAAAGAAAATATTAGCGACGAAAGTCAATGGCAGGTTAAGAAAAATCTCAAAGAAGAAAGCCGACGGGCGCTTGAAATGGAAAGAAGGTATCTCTTCTCCCCTACAAGCTCCTGTCCGCTTCCTCCTCTCCAGCTCGTAAATTTTTTTTCTTAGCCTGTTACTGACTATAGGGCAAGAAGCATGAAATATGGGTAAGACCAACGTTTCTTGAAACATGCTTAAAATTCCTGTGCATCTACTTTCCCGCAGAATTCTCGAGAAGCCAATCACACCAATCCACGAAGAAAGCTCGTTGAATAAAAAGGCCAAAGCATGTTTAGACATATGAATGAAGCGAGAGATGTCACTGAACATGACGTTTCACGTACTGACTTCATGCTCAGTGTCACTTTACAGACTTCATTTTTAAGTCAAAACATATCTTAAGCTTCTCCATTGGCCGAGCTTTCTTCGTAGATTGCATTGATCGGCCTCTCGAGTATTCTCAGGAGAAGTGGACACACGGGCATTTTATGAGCAGAGAAAATGCGGTGGCACTTTGGGCATTGTTTTACGTGTATACTGTACATATATTGTAACTCATTGACTTCCGATTTTCTTCCTTTACTAGTTCTTGCTTGGAAAGGGAACACTTGATGCTGCGTGCCATTTTTCGCTTTTACACAGTGTTGTAGCGAAGGGCGCTTCGAAGGGGACGCTTCGTCATCCGCTGGTCACGCTCTCTAGATCGCACATGATTGACCCACTAAATGTTCTAAAGGAAATCACATCTGCGGGTATGTTTTAGAGCGTAAGGCTAAACGAGAAATTAAATGCTTAGTGAAACCTATACAATTATTATTGATCTGAAAGCGCGGCGAATGAGTAACTCGCAGCATAATTCTACAGAGTAAAATACATCTGTTTATATTCTTGCTTTCTTGTTCTAGGAAGTCCAGACACTGATGCCACCTATCCATCTCCAGGAAAATAAATTTGACATATTTTTGGACGGTGTCCTGACAGTGAGCGGCATCAGAACGACAGTAGAAGCTGTGTGCCCATTGCTGGCAGTGATACCCGTCTCGTCTTAAAACTGTTTCAAATTTTGTTAGTTGTTTTACTGAGTACAGAAGAATCAATTTTTGCGACCCCAATAAAGTATATGAATGAACATAATCTTTAATTTTCTGCCTGTCACCTAGTTAATTACGTACAGGAATGAAGTGTGTTAAAGCTGGCCAGACTGATGTTTGTCAACCTGTCGAAAAGGCCCAGTGCTAGCGATTAATGAGCAATCTAAAGACACTTTAGTTGGTAGAAAAAAATTCACCTTGTGGAGTAAGAAATACAAAATACGATTTACTAAAACTAACTAGGAATGTGAAAAAAAAAACCGATTTGTCATAAAAGAGGGTTAGAAGTACAAAATATGGTTTACTAAAATAACGCTTACATAATCTGAGGAACTAGGGATTTATTTAAAAAATCAAGAAAGGTTCCGAATAAAACATGAAATAGGGTTCATAAAGAAAAACCAAAGAACGATCCGTAAAGAACCTCGAAATAAGGTTCATTAAGAGCACTAAGAAGGGTTCTGGAAAGAACCCGAATAGGGTTCATTAAGAAGAACCAATAAAGGATACGAAAAGAACCCTCAAATAGGGTTCATTAAGAGCACCAAAAAGGGTTCTGGGAAGAACCCGAAATAGGGTTCATTAAGAGCACCAGAAAGGGTTCTGGAAAGAACCCGAAATGGGGTTCATCATTAGCACCGAAAAGGGTTCGGGAAAGAACCCGAAATAGGGTTGATTAGGAAGAACCAAAAAAGGATCCTAGAAGAACCCCGAAATAGGGTTCGTTAAATAGAACCCGGAAGCGTTCTGAAAAGAACCAAAAAGAGGGTTCGTTAAGAAGAACCAATAAACGATCCGAAAAGAACCCCGAAATAGGGTTCATTAGGAAGAACCCTTTTTGTGGGTTCTTTTCTGCACCTTTAAGGGTGCCGCCCATTGGACAAGCGAAAGAACCCTAAAAGGTGCTAGTTGGCACGCTTTTTTTTTAGAGTGTAGCCTTGGTGGCCTTGACTGCTGCCCTTAATGCACGAGAGCTTGTGCTGCTGAGATGTGCCCTAAAGCAAAGAGCTCGCGCTTGTAGCCTTTCCTGCGGTAAATCATAAGTTTGTTTGACCGGAGAAAATCTGGCTACAACGCATAGCGCCGCTAGTGTTTCGGTTTTGACGGGACGTGAGGACGTGAGGAGCTCCGCAGTTTGCGAGCACATGTTGCGAAGACGTGACCGGAGAAGTGCCTCTGTGATGTTCCCGGAAGACAGAAAGTATCATTCGTAATCGTCGTGTGTGCTTTGAAAGCGAAGGGAGTCACAGGGTCCACGATTATGCAACCACAAGCAAGGTTCACGACAGCGCTGCGTTGACTTCGGCGATCTCGTTCATGTTTTGTCCAACCCGGCGAGGCGAGAAAAAGCCGAAACGTTCGTGGTGTGTGGTCCGGTGCTTGGAGGTAGAAACCCACACAAACACGGAGCTCAAATTGGTTGTGGGGTTGAGGTTCAATGGGTTCAGTCCCGTCGTCGTCAGCTTATCCGGTCCAGCTGGTCCGGGAGGACGCAGCGAGCGTTTTTAAAAGTAAACCCCCCTTCGTTCCGTTTCAATATGTGGAAAATTCCCGACGCATACCGTGAGTAAAAATCTGCGGGCGTTTTCAACAAAATTACGTCGTTTTAATTGAACAATGGACTTCGGATTGTTGTCCTAAATTTGCCGTTTTTATGTTTCGTGTTGTTGGACTGCATTTGCACAGCGACGTGTTTGCACAGCGACGCACACCGCTCGAGAAGATGATTCGGTCCTGCAAACGACCCGTTATACAGAATTTCAGGGAAACTTAAGTCACCACCGATATTTTCCTGTAAATCTCGAGTGAGTTTGTTGCGCTCACCATGCGGTATGAATAATAAAGGGCAAGATTTCCTACCTGCCCACAGATGCATGAACTGAAACCTTGTTCTACGTAGTGAACATAGTGATCTTTCTTTACTTTGGGAAGAGGCATTGGTGCATTTATTATGGTACAATCACTTGAGAGTTGAGAAATTGGGGAGACGAGCAAGCTTTCCCAACTTTGTCTCAGGCACTGCCCCTAGTTTCAACTTTCAATTTTAGTATGCATACCTACTAGCAGGTACAAACTCTCTAAAGCAGGCAAAAGACCGGGGGTCAGGACGGTACGGACTCCGTGTTTTGCGCTTTTCGCAAGGTGACTGGGTAAATGCTTTTGCGAGGTATGCGGAATGTGCAAACGCTTCTGTTATGCCCGTCGTTTGCATCTCCAGCGAAACGAATAAGATGATCTACAAAGGCACAATCACAAGCCAAGATTTACGATAACAGTGCGTTTGCTTCGGTGGTCCGTGTAGTTGTACTATACCCTGCTATCTGCAACACCGTGTCATGACGAAGAGATGGAACGGTCACGGCTTGTGCTGGGCTACCGGTTGACAGAAACCGCATCGCCCGCATCGGCACCGAGTGCATTTGGGCTGTTGATGCTCAAGCCTTTCATCCGCGGCTTGTCGCCAGCTGATCCCGCTGCTCGACGAAGAGGAAGCGGCGAGAGTGACCACCCGTAATGGAGAGGTCCCGGGTACGATACCCAAACCAGGCGGATTTTTTCGGTCGCTCACCGGTCACGTAGCTGTGTTTGGAGATTTGTGTTTGTCCTTTGTCTTTCTTGTTCCCCTTCTCCAGGGATTATTTTCATCCTTCTTGTCCAGCTCGCTTGCACCTTTGCATTTAATTGCACTATAATAATGGCCTTAAATTGCAAGTTTCACCCTTGATGGTGTTAGACTGGTGGCGGTTGATAGAACCCGTTTGCTAATGACGTCTCCCCCCCCCCCCCCCCCCCCCCCCCCCTTTCCTGCGATGCTGCGCGGACTGCGCAAACCAGAGCCTGGCTCGAAACTTTGTCGGATTCAGGACGTTTGTATCCGAGCGCTGGCAATTCGACATGTCGTTTCCTGTGAGTTGCCAATTAATTAAGATGATAAGCAGAGTCCCCAAGCTTCAAAGCGCACCTGCACCCTCGTGACAACGCGGAGTAGAAAAAAAGAAAAAAGAAAAGCAACGAGCCTGTTTCCATTTGACAATGGGCTTTTGAGAGTAGCGACCCTTTGTCACGAATTTTTGCATTTTTTGTTGCTTTATTTTGGTTATGTCTCTGTTCAGCGCGTGTTTTTCTTTCTCCATCCCTGTCGATTTTCGCTTCCACTTATCGGATTATCTTTGGAGGTGCCCGCCTCTCTGCCTCTAGGACAAGGCCGCCGGGCAGCTCATTGCCTCCTTCCTGAAAGGGAGGAATTGTAGACATGCGTTTCTGTCAAGGCCAGTCGTCGGGAGTTTTTATTTTTATGTTTTGCTCGGGTGGCTTGGTCCGAGTAGAAAATTATTTTCCCCGACCTCGAGCTCGGAGACCCTGGTAGGTGGCGGGAGAAGGGCGGACCCCCAGAAGGGCCGGGCAGGTTGGCTGGACGTTCCTCCCGTCGTCTGTTCCAGTGAGTCGTACGGGCTTCGGTTTTTCCCTTTTCGGGGAGTGAGTGTGCGCGCGGGGCTGCGTTGCGTCCACCGCCGAGCAACCAGTCCACCACGCCGGGAAAGTCAAGCCTTCGTCGTCCGTCGGACCGAAGACGTCGGTGAGTCTGCGGACTTCTTTTGAACCACGGTTGAACTTTTCCCTGGACTTTGGGTTCACCGGTGGAGCTTTTCCTTCCTCGGAACTTTTGTTTTCTATGCGTAGGCGAACTGGTAAAGATGTCGCTGGTCTGCCGCTGGCGTGGCCTAAGAAGAGGGGAGGAGCCTGGGAGAGGGGAGGGGGAGGGGCTATTGCGGAGCGCCAATGGCGAGGTGCGCGGAGGGGCGCGCGCCGGGAAGCAGGCACGGAGGCTGCGGGCTCCTATTTCAGTTGCTTTGTCGGAGTACAGATGGCGCTAGGAGCGCGCTGTCGCGTGGAGTGGGGAAGATTGGGCAGACGGGCGCAGCAACGACGCAGACACCTCTTTGAGTTGCTTTGTGAGAGTACAGATGGCGCTACGAGCGGCGCAGTGCGCTCGTGACGGTTGTGCGCCTTTGCGCTACGCGGTGAAACGGGCGCACGGTCGCACTAGCGACGCCGGCATGTTGTCGCAGCCCTGTCGTGACGGCTCTTCCGGCGCGCCGCCGTGTTTCGCTTGCTTTTGACGGCTCTGCGCTCGGTCGCGCGTCGTCGCTCTCTGGGCGCGCTTATGGCGCTGGTCACTTGATGAACTCGCGCTCACTTTTCTGCGAGCTTTTAAACTGCAGATGACGGGGCTCTGTAGCGCTTTTGAGTGTACACATTTGGAAAGTGATGGCAGTGAGGTCTTGTAAAATTTAATCGGAATACGTAAAACAATCCCTGATTGATAGACAGTTTGACGTCTATTTTTAAGTTATTGGTTGTCGTATCAATACTGCTTTTCTTCTAGCAGTCTGCTAGCTGAAAGGCTCAAGACAAACAAAGACAACGCACTGGGTACATGACCTCGCATTAACGGAGATGAGAGCGAGGAACAGAAATAACTCTCGAACGGTAATAAAGTTGTTATTTTTGCATGTAAAAACAATGCTTGTAAATTGCGAAGGGAAATGAATTTCCTTATCAGATATTCCTGCTTTCTTTTCACAAATTTCTTTTTCTTTTCGTAGGTTTGTTAGTTTGTGCACGGGTATTGTGACTCAAAATTGGAGCGAGCAAGCCCAAAGGCACTACGGCGCAAAGCATCAGGGACTGGGTTAAAGAATTTTACATATATCCAATTTTTTGGACTGCACAATTAGTTCACATCTCTCGCACACCATCAAACAACTTCTCACTCAGTGTATCAATAACATGAAAAAAAAATACAGTAGAAATATTTCCCCTTCTGTAGGTGATCAACCCAGTATAAAAGGCTCTGGATCAACCAATCGAGCGAGCACGGAAATAGAAACCGGAGCAGCTATCATCCAAGCATTTCATACTTCGCAGTGTAGCAACTGCTGCCAGGCGAAAACAATAAAAATAAAGGAACAGCTGCACTGCGCAAAAAACCTGGCTCCCACGCCACAATGCCCGATTGGAATTTTTTTTTTTTTTTCGCGTGGTGCGTAGATACGTGTTCCCACCAATACAAGCCTCGTCATCGTCCGTTCATTAGACCTAAGTTATAGAGTTTATTGAGGTTTTTTGTGTCTTGTTTTTGTTCCCGAAATACCTGTCAACGTGCTCTTGGCATTACTTGACTGCGCGCTGGGCAGGGGCGTCGCGGTGTTACAAAGTCCCTAGATAAGAGCTTCCTACTAGTTGCGACATTTCTTGAGGCGCCGACTGCGTGGCGGTGCAGTTTTAAGGAAGCGAATGGCGGCGCACAGCAGAAGACTGAACGGAATGGCGCCATTTTGTTCCAGCGGAATCTGCTTCGTCATTTGTATACATGCCTTGAACCTACGTCACATGACGACGTTGAACACCGGTAACACCCATGGTGGTGGTTGAGTCGATGGTGATTCGCGGCAAGAGCCTTGGTAAACTGCGCCGCGCTCGGTTGTAGCAATTGCTAAGTGCCCTGCCCAGCGTTTCGTCGGCATGCCCCGCGACAGAGTAATCATCAAGTTAGAAAAAGTACGAGCAGCAGGAAAGGAATGCGGGCGCGCATTACTGAGTTTGCGGACGGATTTCATAGCAGCGAGCGACCGCACTTTTCTACCGTTGTTTGCGTCGGTGCATACCTTTGCATCTGCTTTCTCCGTTCGTCCTGTAGATACCCTTGGCCTTTCGTTTCATCACGCCGTTTCCACGCTTCAAGCGCACATTTGGGCTGTTTGCCCGGCCAGACGGCTATCGGTCAGCGGCACCGCCGTGTGCACGCTCACAGAGACGCCGCCGCCGGGGCATCGGCTTGTGCCGTCTGCGACACGATAACCTTCGCAAGGAGCGAAAGTGTGCACGTGAGCTGCTTAGGAAATATAATTTAAACCTTGATACAAGGAGAGTCGTCGTTCAGTATTTTTTTTCTCCTTTTTTCAGGGTTTAGATTATGACGGTAACCTTACTTTGCTTACCAGTACTTCGAAAGATCATAAATGTTTTACTACAAGCGGCTCCTTGAGCCGTCCGTCACAATTGAGGGCGCGCAATGAAAAAAAAGATTTTTTTTTTTTTTTGCCGACAGGATGGTTTTTTTGCGTCAAAACTTCGTTGGCGGCATATGGAAACTTTTTGCTCATAGCGCAATCGCACCCACGCTAGCAGCCGCCTGCCGCTCCTTTTATAACGCCACATTTCTCCATATCGCTAGCAGGGAATCCCGATGGACCAGACTTGGACGTAGTTCAACTACTCTACTCAAACTACTGTAGTTTAACTACTTTTTCGAGTAACTTGGTAACTTTCAATTACAATTTGATTTGGGTAATTAGTAGTTTAATTTAACTACTTTTTTCAGGTAACTTCTACTCAAATTACTAACTACTTTCGAAATTATATAGTGCAAATTTGCCCATCACGAAAGTTTGAGCGCAGAAATGAATAAGACGCCGGCAGATGAAGTGGCATTCCCGAACAAGGGGCCCCCTTGTTCGGGAAGGCGTTTTTGGGCCAAGGTGGCGACGAGCAGCCAAACATAACACCGGCACGCACGAACGCAGGAAGAGATGCTTAACAAGCCTTGGTCGGGTATTGACCTAATCCGGTAATGCACGCAGTCGCCGCATTTCCAGCTGCAACCGTGAAAGACGGGGACACTCCGAGAGTTGTTGTTTTCGTGTTGTCTGTCTTTAGTGAGTTCTGACTCAAGTGGTAGTTTCCATGGAAGGCGCCACTGGAATGACCTCGCAGCTGGGCGCCTGTTCCCATGGCCGCCTTGTCGTCAGCGCATACGCCTTTGCAAAGCCGGACTCTCCCGCGAACAAACCCTGGTACGGATAATCCGTTCATGGGAGCATGTTCCCGCTTTCAGCTGCAACTGTATACGAGCGACGATGCTTGTTCACGTAATCCTTCGCGTCCTTCCGACCATCCATGCCTGGGAGACCTCCTTTTTGTTAAAAACGATTTACTTGTCAGGCGTGTCAGGCGCGTCAGAATATTGTAGTCGCCGGCGACGATTGCCAGCTACCCTTGGGAGATCCTTTTGTTGCACCCGGCGTCAGCGGCGAAGTATACTTCAGTTGATCTTCTGGTAAACCAAAACAATTTTTTTTAGTAGCGTAGCACTAGCGCTACAACGGGACGCGCAGTCGTCCGGATGATCTCATCGTCGTGGCGCGAGACTTGAACCCTTGACGGTCAGATGCACTCGGTCAGCGTACTCTCCGAACGTCGTGGGATAAAGAAGGGCCATTCATAAAAATCTCAACTTGCCGAAGAAAAAAGAAAAAGCACGAGATTTTCTTATAAAAGACCCTCTAGCCTAGGGAAACCTCACATGTTTCGTCCCGGACACCTAAGATCGACACTCGCTTACCCGACCCTGCACAGCCTCTTTCTCAAATTCAACGCTGCCCCATCCAGCGCGTCGATGGAACGCATTTTAGCTTGGCTGGGGACGTCTTTAGGAGGAAAAGGGTGAAACTCCCGTGTCAAGAACTTTGAAAGTCAATACACCGATCTCACCAGCCAGTTTGACTACGCCACCGCTGCCGCAATGCATCGAGGGAACTTTAGTCTTTCTGCGCGTGCCACAACCTGGCTGGAGCTCTGCGCGTGCAGGGCACGAACAGTCTCGTGCACTGCCTATTGCCTCCTGTGAACTAAAGTTATGGCTGCCTCGCGCGTGCGTCGGATGCTCGGTGAGATCGGTCTATTGCTTCTGCGAGCGAATAAACTATTTTGGCGAAAACGCAAGCCATAAATAGACTGCATTCATTTTAGGCTCGCAGGGTTTTTCATTGATGAAAACTGCTGTTCATTTTGCTACCACAAAAATATAAAAAAGTAACTTCGAAAGTAACTTCAAAGTAACTCGCTACTTTTTACAGTAATTAGTAGTTTACTCAATTACTATTACAAATGCGTAATTTCTACTCTACTCCAATTACTTTTGGCGTCGATACTCAGTAACTTAACTTAACTACCTTTTTTGAGTAATTTGTACATGTCTGCGATGGACAATGCCCCGACCAAAGCAATAGGGCCATTGTCTCAACGTACAGCTATGCCTTTCCTTCTCCCTCAAACACCGCCATTCGCGTTAACCACACCCGCGCCGAGGGGCCAAACGTCCTTCGTCGCTGTGTCGCCATCGAAGTCCGGACGGAGGAAGAGGATAATCCATGCGGTAAGGGATAATCCCACAAACGCGCCAGAAGCTAGGAGAAGGCGGAATCTCTCCAAGGCTGTCGGGACGAACTTCGTCAGTCAACTCAATAATCCTTCGTTGGAGGCCACGTTGGCGACCCCAAGGCGCCTCTCGCTTTGCTTCCGGGCACAGCTGACCGGAGCCATCCGCATATTTTGTACTCTTGTCCCCGGCTACTTAATAAACGTATCCGGTATAAGCGACGAAAAAATAATAAAACGCTTCAACCTGTAAATAGTAAAAAAAAAAAAAAAAAAAATAGAGGGGCGGCAAAACGAGAATGTGTGACGGCTACCACTTTTATCCTAAATATATTATATTGGCGTGGCGACGGAAAAACAACGTTTTCGCCGATACTGGGGCGCCCTTGTGAAAAGTCTCTATACTCCATTTCACTAAAACCGTGCAGTACAGCCAAAGTTACAGGGGAGAGAGCTTGTGCCAACCTGTTCACGAGGGGAGAACGGGATTCC
This sequence comes from Ixodes scapularis, assembly GCF_016920785.2. NCBI lineage: Eukaryota > Metazoa > Arthropoda > Arachnida > Ixodida > Ixodidae > Ixodes > Ixodes scapularis. The sequence goes on from NW_024609844.1 coordinate 739,785, forward strand.
CTCCTTCCCCCTTTCCCTCCTCTTGAACAGGTCAGGGGTACACTCTCTCTTGTATCTTTGGCTTTACTGCACAGTTTTAGTGAGACGGGGTATAGTCACGCGATAACGCAGTCATGCGCACTTAATAATACTAGTAATAATACTATTAATAATATAATAATTATACATTTTTATTCATAGCAGTAAGCAAATACAAATACAGGTGTGCGTGAGCCAAGGGAGGCTTATGTTGCATGACCTTGCAGTACAGCCCATTCCTTGCAGAAATAGCAGGTAGCAACATAACTCACTAAATATCAACTGTACATTTATCACTTGGTGATATCATGTAATAAATTTTTTCAGATCTTTTTGAACCCATGGTTAGAATAAGTTATCTGGTAGCTCATTAAAAATCTTCGGCGCGTAAAATTACCTAATGCTTTCCCTATAATGAGTATAAATACGAGGAATTTCAAAGCCGAGTAGTGCTCTAAATATACGTGGGGCCAAACTCTCAGTTTTAAAATCACTGCATCAGAAGTGACAAAAAACAACCGCCTGAATAAATAACGAATAGAAACAAGGCAATTTGAGTAAACTAAATAAATTACTACCTGAGGTGTTGAAGTAACACTTTTGAACATCCCCCTCAGAATGCTATCAATTCTGGCGTGCCATTGTCGAAAGCAGTTAAAAAATAGAGTGACACCATACCTAAGGACACTACACCAAAGAGTGCATGAGCATTTTTCTACTTGCAAACAGAAGGTACACCTTTAGGTTATGGAGCTAACAAGATACACTTGCGACCAATCTCCGATAGAGGCGTCCGCTTTCAAACGGCAAACGCTCCCCTTAGTTTGAGTTGGACCCTCTCTACAATCTACGCTACAATCTAGGTAAACTCAGTTTTCCGAGGGACGTTTTTAGATTTCATTTGTTTATATGACTACTCTGGGCCCTGACTTGATGTGATAACGATAATTAAAATGACACCGCCCAGCCAACGTGCTCGCATTTTTAAAATAGGAGATCAAGTACACTGTCGTTCCCATTGCACAATTCACTCGCGAATTAACCAAGCTCGATATGTCTCTATGAAAGAATCAGTTAATTTGGCAGTTCTTGCTTTTCCAAAGATTTTCATTACAACACCCATATACTTGTCTTTTCATGGCGATATACATTATATATATAGATATATATTTTTTTTTTTTCTTTTTAAGGCGAGAATCCCGAGCTCGCAGTTTTATCTTAGGCAGTTGCTCCTGCTGATCGAAAGTTCTCCGAGATGCATTTTTCAAGGAAGAGTTCACGCTTGCAGCCTAGTCGCGGAATTGTTGTACATTACAAAAAACTGGGAAGCAAAACATAAAGTGAAACAAAGGGCAAATGAACACAGATAGGGTATGTAAAAACGATGTGAAAAAGTTGAAAAAAGAGGGCCAATTTCCGAGCGAATATGAATAGGCGAGACGAGATCACGATGGCGCAGGCCATTTCTAGTACTCGAGACATGGGAACCGGGACTCGTAGCCGGTTGCCTGCGGGCTGCGTCTCGGCGAGTCGCGGGCCGCATGCGGTCCGCGTGTTTGAGACTCCTGACCTAGGCTATCACGAACAATAGGCGAAAGAAGCGATGCCGCCGGCATGATCCTTTCCTCGTTATGTCATCACTCTAAGTATCGAAGCCGATTTTATATAAAGGCATTTTGTCTCGTTTATAGGCGTTAGAAAACAGTTCCGATAACGCGTCTTGCTCTCTTTATGGCGCACAAAACAAACATTATTGGCCTCGAGACCAAGATTGGATTGTATGGAAGCGTGCTTTTGTTTACCTATCTCTATGAGGCATGTGGTGATTCCATCTGTCCACAATGCGGGTGGAGACAAAGCATCCACACCAGCGGAACAGGGCACGGGCAAGGGTACAGAGCACGAGTTCTTAGCACTTGATCCCAGTGCGCGAGCGCTGCATTGGCGTCTCCCATGGGTTCGGCCTCATGTGCGTAGCATTCCTTTTGCTCCAAGTAAGTGTAAAACAAAGCGTAGTTCTGATTTTTACCGTATGAGCCGTGTCGATCGAATCTCGGGGCGAATAGTCGTGGTGACAGGCGAAGAGCGCAGTCGAAGCTCCGCCTCCAGCGCGAGCTTTCTCGTCTTGAAAGCGGAAGAGTGCTCACGCAGCTGCAGGGAGTATTCACTGGACGCCATATTTGTGGGTGCTGTTTAGAGCGCAAGCTCAGAACGAGCTCACATCAATAGGCTGCTAAGACCGACACTCTTGATGGTGCGGAATGCACGTTGCAAAAGAACTGTGGAAGCTCGCCATCAGCACGCGATCAGCATTCGCGCACACAGCTATGGCCGACAGTGAATACTCCCTATACACGCAGCCAAAGTACACTCTAGCCAAAGCGCTGCGAAAGACAAAGAGCGCGTGATGGAGGCACTGACTGTAAATGCCACTAAGATGGCCGCAATGCCATCAAAAGCATCTCTTTTTTTTTTTTTTTTTTTTTTTTTTTTAAGACCAGAAAAACAACTTTATTCTGCGACGTGCCGGGATCGTGGATTTGTACAAATTCGTTTTGTTAAACGTCTCACTTTCCTCAGTTATTCGTCGTTTTGTTACATGTCATTCGTAGTGATTGGATGCAAAAAAAAAGAGAAAAAAAAACTGACAATTTTTTAACACTAAAATTGTTGCACTACCCCTACAAATGGGCGGTGCAAGGATATTCAGTTGGAATGTGTTTCACTTTACACGAGTTTACCGGCGCTCGTGAGACCCAGGTATACTCGCACGCAACACCACTGACCGAGAAACCTCTTTGTTGCAGTGCAATTTCAAGGATAAAAGCGAGCGTGTTCTTTCAGTCTATCCTTCGCAAAACTTGATGACGTAGCGTGGGGGTCGCAGTGTTGGTATAGTCCCCTAGTGATAATATTTAAATGCGGCTCATAGATTGAACCCGAGCATCGCGTGAGCACTCGATTTGGACTCGTGATAATCGATAGCTCGACAAGCATTCGGGTATAGTGGCTCGTGTGTCCGATCGCGGCAATCACCACGCCGAACCCAAATAATGTCTGAAACTCAGCGCGTGTCCTGTGCTTTGCCAACCTCAGCGTGTGGCTATGATCCACTCTGGCGGCATATCATCGGCTCCAGATCACTCGGCCGCTTGTTCTGACTGCGAGTTGAGAGAATGAACGCTGTTTTTTTTTTTTTTTTCTTTTATTATCATTCTTTTTTCTGCGACGTTCATTTCGTGCGGAGAAAAACGAACGCGTGTTTCATTAATCATAAACGTGCAGGGATTCGTTCTAAGCCAGGGGTTTCAAACACGCGGCCCGCAGGCTATCAGCTTCGAGTCCCGCGGTTCCGATGTCTCGACCGCTAGACATGGCATGCGCCATTGTGATCTCGTGTCGTCGATTCATTTTTGCTCGAAAAGTACCTCTGCTCTTTTAACGTATTCACATAGTTTAAACTTATCCGTGTTCATTTGCCCTTTGTATTGTTTTATTTTTGCTTTCCAGCTTTTTGTAATGCAAGAGCGAGCTATTCGTTGAGGGATGCATCTCGGTTGCGCGATCTCTCTATCAACGGGAGCAACTGCCAAAAATAAAGCTAAAAGCTCAAGATTCTCGCCTTCAAAAAAATATAAAATAAATATCACCATCAAAGGAGCCACGAAACGATTTTTGTACCTTCGCCAATCTCTACTTAAAATCACTCACTAACGTTAATAACTGAATAAACTTGACTTAGTTTTTCTTTCTAGGCAATGGGCAGTCGCTAAAAAAATTCGAGAAATATCTATATGCATCGTCTATCCCCTCAAATCTAAGCTAGAACAAGCGGCCACGTGGCCTCGTGCCAATCCTATGCCGTTAAACGGCTCCAGGAATCCAGGAATTGTTACGGCTATTCTCATCACCGCAGTGGGTGGACACGAGCCACGATCCGAGTGTCCGCCGAGGCATTGACTGTTACGAGCCGAAGTCGAGTGCCCACGCAGTTGTCGTGTCTAATCTATAAGCCAGGGGTTTCAAACACGCGGCCCGCAGGCTATCAGCTTCGAGTCCCGCGGTTCCAATGTCTCGACCGCTAGACATGGCATGCGCCGTAGTGATCTCGTGTCGTCGATTCATTTTTGCTCGAAAAGTACCTCTGCTCTTTTAACGTATTCACATAGTTCAAACTTATCCGTGTTCATTTGCCCTTTGTATTGTTTTATTTTTGCTTTCCAGCTTTTTGTAATGCAAGAGCGAGCTATTCGTTGAGGGATGCATCTCGGTTGCGCGATCTCTCGATCAACAGGAGCAACTGCCAAAAATAAAGCTAAAAACTCAAGATTCTCGCCTTCAAAAAAATATAAAATAAATATCACCATCAAAGGAGCCACGAAACGATTTTTGTACCTTCGCCAATCTCTACTTAAAATCACTCACTAACGTTAATAACTGAATAAACTTGACTTAGTTTTTCTTTCTAGGCAATGGGCAGTCGCTAAAAAAATTCGAGAAATATCTATATGCATCGTCTATCCCCTCAAATCTAAGCTAGAACAAGCGGCCACGTGGCCTCGTGCCAATCCTATGCCGTTAAACGGCTCCAGGAATCCAGGAATTGTTACGGCTATTCTCATCACCGCAGTGGGTCGACACGAGCCACGATCCGAGTGTCCGCCGAGGCATTGACTGTTACGAGCCGAAGTCGAGTGCCCACGCAGTTGTCGTGTCTAATCTATAAGCCTACACTCAAATGAGTTCGAGACCACTGTATTAATACCCCTGCCAGACGGGCACGTTAAATGACATTTGAGCAAAATGACATTACAGCTCGGCCAATCCGCGTGTTTAATAAGCCACGCTGCGCGTGCACCCGCCACATGCAGAACTATAGCATCACGAGCTGATTCGCCCAGCGATGAATGACATTCGATCAAAATGGCATTTACCTTCCCGTCTGACGTGGGTATAGGCCGTATTCGCACAAAATACAGAATTTGTTTTACCGCCCCCCTTATGGGCTAGTTTTGATTTCGTCTTGAAAGAGCAACATATAATTGTTTTTCTCTTTATATCCAACGGTCGCATTATGAATTGTATTTGAAATGAATACGCGTATCTTGAAATAGATCCGACTTATGTGTGTAAAGTGCATCAGTTTATTCAGTGCGACTTAAAACTCTGTTCATGTTCATCGCAGAATAAAAAAATCTACTATGTTTCTCCTTATTCCTTATTTTACTCTTCTATGCTTTGTCTTACTTTCATACAGCTTTTTGTGTTTTTATTTGACTCTCCGCATAGCTGGGTAGTCTAAAAAACAAGAAAACATATCAGTCCCAGAGTGCCAGACTTCTGAACGGTACGTCCCTACGGTGGGTTTGTACGATTGACGTATGCGAGCCATGTCTGAAGAAGTCAACTGGAGGTGACGTGGGGAGAAACAATTTCAGAGTAAAAGTAGCGCAATGATTTTGGCTCAATAGCGTTCTGAACAGTTTGTAGTCGTAGATAGTAGTAATAGGGACTTTTAGCAATCCGCTACCGTGTTTCGCGTACCGCACTACCGGAGCCTCTGAAGCAAGCTTTTAAGGGCGCGCCCCGATGATACCTTGAGCGGACGGTAGCGCAGTACGCGGAACACGGTAACGGATTGCTAGAAGTTCCCAATATCAATGTAGAATTCCATTCTAACGGAACCTAACTCAGAATTCGCCACCTGTCCGAAGCATGTGCACTTGCGCCGCCGAACAACTGCGCGTTTCAGCACGTGTCAACGCGTTATGATCCCCCCCCCCCCCCTACACACACACACATTATCTGGCACTCCCAAAAAGCTGTCGTTAGATGGCTGTCCATTTTTCCATGACTCTCATTCTGCGTATGTATGACGGCTTATGAGTTGATGGGAAACTCGTACATTAAGATTGATCGAATTCGCTTGGCTTCTTTCGTGGCTTTGTCAGACTGGCACAGTTTCCGGACCTTCTGGTATCGATCGGCAAGCTTGGGAGAATGAAACAAACAAGGGCTCGAGATTGAGTATGATAATTGAGCTTAAAGGTGTCGCACTGAAAAGGGCAACGAGGATGTCTTATTTCTTTTTTTTTTTTTAATTTTGGTATTAAACTATCACGATACTTATGTTATGAAATTTCTGAAATGCTGTCATAAAGAAAGAGAAAGCAAGTGACTGCAAAGCAAGTGGGAGCCTTCCGGGAGCCGCGAACGAAAGTGTACGTCCACACGGCCACAGGCGGTCACTGGCGGTCACACGACAGCACGACAGTGACCGCGTAGCCTCCGCCGTGCATTGGGAGCGGCCGGCGCTTGGAGGACGGTGACATCACGATGTAGGGGACGCCCCGCTTCTTAACACTGTGAAGTCCCTTCATTATTAATTTTATAAGTAACGAGAACCAATCCAAATGACGGGGCCCATTCCGCTGAAACAAAATGGCGTCATTCCGTTCAGTCTTCTGCTGTGCGCCGCCATTCGCTTCCTTAAAACTGCACCGTCAAGCAGTCGGCGCTTCAAAGAATGTCGCAGCTTGTAAGAATTGCTCTTATGTAGGGACTTTGTCAGGAGCACGTTGACAGGTGCTTTGGAAGCAAAAAACAAAACACGAAAAACCTCAATAAATTTTATAACTGAGCTCTAATGAACGGACGATGACGAGGCTTGCATTGGTGGGGAACCCGTATCTGAGCACCACCACAAAAAGCAAAATTCCAAACGGGCACCCTAACGTGAGGGCCGGTTTATCGCGCAGTGCAGCTGTTCCTTCATTTTTATTGTTTTCGCCCGGCAGCAGTCTGAAATGCTTGGATGATAGCTGCTCCGGTTGCTATGTCCGTGCTCGCGCGATAGGTTGATCGCGTACACAAGTCGAAATATCTCTACTGTATTTTTTTTTCGTCACTTGATACACCTTGTGAGAAGTTGTTTTGAAGGTAGGTGAGAAATGTGAGCTAATTGTGGAGTCCCAAAATGATATATGTATAATTCTTTAACACAGTCTCTGCTGCTTTGCGTAGTTGTGTCTTTGGGCTTGCTTGCTCCGATTTCGGATCACAATATCCGTACTGAAACTAACGAAAAAAATGTGAAAAGAAAACATAAATATGTGATAAGGACATTTATTTCCCTTCGCAATTTTCTACCGTTGCTTTTTCATGCAAAAATGATAACTTTATTACTATACGAGAGTTATTTCTGTTCCCCGCTTTCATCTGCGTTAGTGAGGGGGGGGGGGGGGGGATCAGGTACCAGCGCTATAATGCGTTTTCTTTTTTTTATATTGAGCCTTTCAGCTAGAAGACTGCTAGAAGAAAAGCGGTATTGATACGACAACCAATAACCTAAAAATAGACGTCAAACTGTCTATCAATCAGGGATTGATTTACGTATTCCAAATTACTTTCACAAGACCTCACTGCCATCACTTTTCAAATGTGTACACTCAAAAGCGCTAGAGAGCCCCGTCATCTGCAGTTTAAAAGCGCGCAGAAATGTGAGCGCGAGTTCATCAAGTGACCAGCGCCATAAGCGCGCCCAGAGAGCGATGACGCGCGACCGAGCGCAGAGCCGTCAAAAGCAAGCGAAACACGGCGGCGCGCCGCAAGAGCCGTCACGACAGCACGTCGGCGTCGCTAGTGCGACCGTGCGCCCGTTTCACCGCGTAGCGGAAAGGCGCACAACCGTCACGAGCGCACTGCGCCGCTCGTAGCGCCGTCTGTACTCTGACAAAGCAACTCAAAGAGGTGTCCGCGTCCTTGGTGCGCCCGTCTGCCCTGTCTCCCTCACTCCACGCGACAGCGCGCTCGTAGCGCCATCTGTACTCCGACAAAGCAACTGAAATAGGAGCCCGCAGCGCCCGTGCCTGCTTCCCGGCGCGCGCCCCTCCGCGCACCTCGCCATTGGCGCTCCGCAATAGCCCCTCTCCCTCCCCTCTCCCAGGCTCCTCCCCTCTTCTTAGGCCACGCCAGCCACAGTTTATCATACACAGTTTGCCCACTGCAGAATAAACCTGTGGTAATCGCAAACCACGTGATCGAGGGCCTTGTGTGAATAAAAGTACATTGTAGAACTAAACTCATTACATATTACTCACAGAATATAAATTATATTGATAACCTAATAATTAAAAAAGAGCGAAAGTTCCTTAAACAATTATTTAAACTCGTAAAAGCGCCCTCTCACCACGGATGGGGTAACTAACCACATTTTATGCTTCTTTTTTATTGTTTTGCTTTTCAAGATGGCGGCCCCCATGGCATTTTGTGTACCCGGTTCTCGCGTCCGCTTGCGTTGCGCTTTCGCTTTATTGTGGCGTGCGCACCACTGGACGACAATCACAGGTAATTTATTCACACAAGAGTTATTTCATGCAAACAAATGTTTATTTTCGCTCTGCATAGTACAATTTATAAGAAAACGTTACAAACAGCACATGCAATGATGCGGTTGCTGACGGGTATTATCGAACATACACGGTAGTACAAACAGTTTGAACGTTAGCCTTCAAGCTATGTGCATAAATAATGATAAACCTAAGATCAACAAACATAGTCTAAACACGTAGAAGTAAAGTCGCGGTAAAGGTATTTCAAAACAGCTATTCATAAACCATGCAAAAAAAAAAAAATGCACAGACGCGAGAGTTTTACATAACGAGTGCGATTACAAACCAGTTGCTTTAACAGTAACTGCAGGCTAATGTGGTAAAGAATAAAGCTGTGCTTGGAGGTGCATTTGACCTGCCTGTCCTTTCCCCCCCAAGGTGAATGTTCAACACACCTGGGGGTATGTTCGACGACAAATGTTTCGTTTCTCCTAAAAAGAAACGGAAGTGAAGATATTGCGTCTGATTGGTTAGAGGCTCAAATGATGAAAGTTCCCGCTTTCGTCATTTGAGCCTCTAACTAATCAGACGCGATATCGTCACTTCCATCACTTCCCTTTCTTCTTAGGAGAAACAAGACATTTGTCGAACATTGCCCCCCTGGTCAGTCTTCTATGAGATATATTGGATCTAGCCAGTCAAATGTTTCAGCACAATGTTTAGCTGTTAGGTTCGATGACAGCGCGCCTTTACAACCCTCCGTCTCCTGATCTGCCTAACGGGGCTACTGGCCCTTCGACAAAAATATCGCCTATCATCGACAAACCGTAAGCACCTAGAATGCCACTTTCCGACTGCAGCATCACCATTGAACATTGTAATCTATGGAAGCAACCTCCTGGCTCAGCATTCTTCACTCATCGCCCTCGCCAACCTCACCTAATCTCGTTATTGCTGATCACTGGTGAAGCACACCCGCCAGCAATATGAAAGTGAACACCTTACCTGGATTCTTGCCCGTTTTACGGCTCTCTATAGCTATATTAACTCTCAACGTCTCAAATAGTACGTGGCTTGGGGTCTAAACTTTGCGTTCTAACCCTCTTCTGGAACAGAGCTTGTTCCAAAACTTGCAGGAGCGTCAAAAACAAGAAGAGGGCTGTTCATCTTCATATTGCTCACCTTCATATTGCCCGCTCAAATCTAACATCCACTTGTGACGGAGTGTATTACCGACTCATTCGGTGCTGTGCGTGCGGGCACGTGTGGGTGTGTGTGTCCCACCGTGGCGTTCGCGCCAGATTACAAAGAATCCTCGCCTCGCGGCCAGGGGAAGAAAAGAGGACAAAGAAGAGGGACAGCAAAAAAAGGGCGGTTTAGCCATCGCAAGCCTTCGGACGGAGAACGTTGTACCAGTTGTCCGTGTTGCGAACTAGTCCTGGGTACTGTCTCTCCTCAACGTCGGGGCCCGACGTTGAGGAGAGGGAGTACCCAGGACTAGTTCCGGCACATATAACTTTATCTAAACTCGGCTTGAGTTCGCGACACAGACAACTGCTACGACGTTCTCCGTCTGAAGGCTTGCGATGGCTAAACCAAACAATGGAGCCCCCGCCAATATGGTTTCCGCCCGGCAGGAGCTGGGAATCGGCCCTTGCAGCTTTCACTTATGCACTCAGCACAGCCTCGACAACCGAACTCCGTGCGAGATCGTCCAGTTAGACTTCAGAAAGGCTTTTAACAGCGCAGACCACAGCTTGTTCCTATCCAAACTCCAACAGATGGGAATCTCCGGCATGAGGAATTAAAAATTTACATTTTCACACTACCTTATTCTTCAAGGGCTCTTTTCGTGATTTAGCACAAAGGGGCTTTGAGAAAACCAATTGAAGAACACTTTGTCCAAGCTCAAGAGAAAAAATCTTGTTCTTGACCACTGGCTAACACAACATGATGGGAGCAACCGGTTATTGTTTTCTTCCGGTGACTTCAGAACGAGGTCTACTGGCACGACAACCAGCTGTGGTTGTCGTGCTGATCTCTAAGACAGATCGTGATGAGGAAGAGCTAGAGATAAAATTTGAAAGCACAAACAAGGACGAGGACAAAAAGGAAGGCGAACAGGACGAGCGCTTACTCTCAACTGAACATTTAGCGCTTTTAAATTTTATATCATGAACCAACTCGCCCGCTTCGCCACTTTAGTAAAAGCTAGAGCCCTCCCAGCCACTGTTTTTTCCCAGATATGCAGAACTACCTTTACTGCACTTACCCAACCATTTACACAGTTTGTTATATGAAGAGTTGCAGATTATTGTCAAGTGACCACTTGTGGCTGCGACATTCATAATTGCATAAGAGATCATAGAATAGATGCCAGAACCCACATGAGGAATGTTATGCCGCAATGTCAATTTTGGTGGCCCTATTACAGCTATAATCTGTTTCAGCCTAATTTTACAAAGAAAAGCACTGCCGCCTTTTGGAGCTAATCAGAGCAACGAAGCAAGTTTTGTGAGAGCTCTCCGTAGGAGGTGTATACTCCCACAATATGTTGTCCCGTCCCTCAGCCAAATGTTCCGGTTGTCTCATTGGTGCCGTAGCTTTGGTAATGCCCTGTAAGCTGCAGAAGGATGAGTCAACCTAGTTCCAGTAACAGTTCACCTCACGTACGAATATGACCAGAAAATGCTCAGCCACCCAAGGATGAGGGTCGACAAATTTCCCAGCGTACAGTCTCCGATTTTCTTCTTGTGGCCCAGATGATGAGCTGCCTCTTGAGTTTCCTCACTTCATCCCCCTGGTTACTGATGGTCCTAGTCTCTGGTGTCCGGCCCTTGCAGCTTGCTTCCACATGTTTGTCGCCCTCGTGGTATTCTTTGTGACTCTCCGAGGAACCATCGTACTGGAACAAGAAAGTAACAGTATACAGTGAATGAACGAAGCGAGACACACCTTATACTCAGGGGCACATCCAGAACTCCGTTTGGGGGGGGGGGGGGGGGTGGGGGCAGAAAGTTTGTAAGGATGCTATTCTCCCCTTCTTTCGTGTGCACCGGGGGTCCAGCCATGTCAAATTGCCCCCCGAGATGGGGGCAGGGGGGGGGTCGAATTTTTTTGGCGGGGGGGATGGGGGGGGGGGCGGCCGCCCCCGTCGCCCCCCCTTGGATCTTCCCCTTGGATCTGTCCCTGCTTATACTTCTAAATTAGATAAGTACTGTGGGTCTTACTGCATGACGTGCCAAGAGGAGATAAATAATGTCTGGAGCTTGACGGGGGGAGGAGGGGTCTCGACCCATGCTGGACGACAGGTGCCAGATGCTGCCATACCCACAGGGTATCCTGACGAGAGAGAGAAGACAGGCGTGAGTCCAGGAAATTGGCATGTTTGAGCAACACGTTTTTTGGAGGTGCCTTCCCGTTAATTCCCTTCAAAGGACATCCATCTGACTAGTTAATTCAGAATTATGTTCAATGTACCCAGTCAACTTGCTTAGCCAAATGCAAATATATAACAAGTGGTAAATTCACTTTTTATAATGTTGCGTGTTTTTTTGTTTTGTTTTTTATATCTTATGCTATGATGCCAACTTCTCTTTTATGATTTTACAGATTAGCAAATCCAAGGTTCGGTCTTGATCCGCGTCATTTGCTACGATATTTATATTTTTCCAGTAAAGTGGTGTGAAAGTTTCGATACGTGGAGGTTGCGCGTGAACAAGCAATTCATTACGTTCGACCGTTTTACAAGTCACGTCCGACGTACATACGACTAAGAAATTAATCGAGTCACATACACAGCGTTGGAGAAAAGACGATCGTGCCATGGTCTGACGCGAAGGACAGCACGAGCACATTAAAATGTTTGCACTCACCAGCAACGAACTTGAAGCGGAATCCCGGAAACTCGAACGGCGAAGTGAGTCCCCGGCTTTTTGGCTTCTTGCCTGAGCAGGCCCATTTAGAACACATTCATAGCGCGATTCGGTAACTCATGTGACATTAAAACGCCAAGCGAGGATCCAACCGAAAGGGAAATGTACTAGGAAAGAGGAATTCGCAGAACAGCAACACCGACAACGCCGACAACGCGACCAGCGACATGGCTTCGGTTAGGGCAATGAACTTTTTCAAGCTAACGGTCACGGCTCGATTTTTTCTTTCCATGTTGGTTTATCATTATTACCTAGCTTATTATGTTTTCTAAAAATATTAACATTAACGCACTCAATTTAGTCAATTGCGATTCTTTTTGACCCTGTTTTTTTTGTTTGTTTTTGTTTTACAACTTTAGTTGTCGCCATCCGGCTTGAGGAGCGCTGTGTATGCACGATTACCGGAAGTGGCCTTGAGTGGGACCACTGGTTATGATTCCACTGTGACGCCAGCGGCAGACCAGCGACATCTTTACCGCCGGAGGTATTCCGGGAGATCGACGAGGAGGGCAACGACGGCGCCAACACATAGCCGACAGCACTGCGGGCAGGGCATGGCAGGGGCGCAGGGGTCCACGGCCCATACTGCCCATGTTGCCCATACTGCCCATACCACGCTGGGGAGTGGGATCCCCCGTTACAAAGGGGTTAGCCGTATTTCTAAAGCCAAAGTCAAGCCACTGGCTAAGCCCGGATAATACTTTTCCCGCGTAAAGTTTGTATTCGCGATGTTCGCATCGATTCTTCGTTTTTTTTCGCCAGTTTCTTTTGCAGTTTTGTTTCCGTTCAAGTCCGCCTAAGTGTTCCTTTTCAATCGGGGGGATGGCGTCGGAAGCGGCAGATGACTCGGAACGTGGTAAGTGTTCTCTTTCTCGCACTGCACCATTCACATAGCCATTGTAGCCCAATGATGTCGGCCAGAGCGCGGGTTCAGCGGAAGATGATCCGGCGCGTAAATGAGTGTATCGAGCTAAGTTTACCCAAAGATCCAATTTGTTCCACTGCTGTTGAAGATCAACGCCCGTCTCTAGAAGCAACGGTGTCTTCTGCATGCGATAGCACTCGACAGGACCATTTGATCGCAAGCGCGCTGCAAGGCACCACCTTTGGCAGCCAATCACGGTCAGTAGTTTGTGATGATCAGCCTACTGGGAACGGCACTAATTCCTATACCCGCAACGAAAGTACGCCTGTGCATAACGATATCGCACTGAGCGAACTCTCCGATATACAAGACCACGTGTTGCCTTTCCGCAGGCAGCTGCAAAGGTGGGCGGTCGAATCGGGCAGCTCTCACAATGCAGTGTACAAGCTTTTGATCCTGTTGCGCACTCATTCGTGCTTTTCTCCTCTGCCTTGATCAGCGAGAGCGTTGCTCGACACGCCTAGAAAGGCCTTGGGAATCGAACGTATTGGCAGGCCTGCGCAGCCGTAGCTTTGGCTATTGTAACGCGCTCCCCGACGGCTGAACGAGCGAAGGCGCGAGGAGAAAAGCACAACAGAGTAAAGCCCTTCGATGTGTTTGCGTTTGACACAGAGCACAACACAGCGCCCCCTTGTTTGTGCAGCGCTTAAAACAAAACTTTTTGTTTTTCTAAGAATATCTGCTCCAAAAGCCACTTTTGCTGCTTCGAAACACTCTTTTGGCTGCTCCAAAAGGTGCTCCAAAATGGCTTAGGCCAATCACATCACTGCATCAAGCTAAAACCCGGTCCCTCTAAGGATCTGAAAGAAAAACAAACGCCCAATATGATTTCATTACTTCAGGACCCTGGTGACCGCTCAGTTAGACTCGAGGAAGGGCAATCCCTGCTTCTTGACACTGGGGGTGCCATCAAAAACAATCTGCTGTCAATTGAAAATAAGGTAACCGACATCCACAGCAGACTCGCTACCGTAAAACAAAATATATCCAGCGTCGACACCGTTCAGCAGGCATTAAATGCTATAAGCCAAACCACTGAGATAACTTAATATTTTTTATGGAATCCCCTTCATTGCCGGAAATGTGGCCGATGTCAGATATCAAAGTATGCAAAATAATATTAATAAAAAAAAAAAAGCTTCACCTTCACATTTTCTCTGAAAGTTTTGTCCGTGCACATAGGCTTGGTCGTGTTTTTAGCTTCGATACGTGCTGACCGATTATTGTAAATTTTTTGTCTTTTAAGCCTTAAGAAAAACTTCATTTCTACACCCGAGCTTCGTGGTACTAACATTTCCATTTCCGAGGACTTGTCCATCGAAACACGCTATGTCAGAAAAATATTAATTGAGTCCGGTAAGGCGAGTAATGAACCTTTTAAACTATGCAATACTGAGCTATATGTAAACAATCCATGCTATTTCTGCTGTCCCAACGGTAATTGCGTTTTTGAACTACGACTTGATTACACTCCGAGTAACGAAATTCCTGACGTTGAAGTTACAAATATTTGCACGGCATCATCATCAAGGTATAAAACAAAATAATCAGCGTGATGGCCTCATTCATTTTGCTAGAGAAATCCAAGTTTTACTAACTAATATCTGAAGTGTCATTGGAAACCGTGATGATTTGGCGTCGCTAATCGATTCGTCATCTAGTGATATTGTGGTTTTGACCGAAACTTGGCTTTTAGTACAGTTCACAACTCTGAAATTCGGAAGTGTGAAAAGTGCTTTAACTTTTATCGTTGTGACAGGTCATTGAGAAGAGGGGACGGGTTTTTAATAGCAGTGAACGAACCTCTTGAATCTTTTTATGTTAATTTTGCTACCTCACTCGAATTTGTCTGTGTGCGACTACAGTGTGCGTATAAAAGTGTCATCCTGTGCGTATGTTATCGACCGACTGAAAGTCCTACGAGTTTTTTTTGTGCATTTACATGATGTTGTTTATGCCATTTGGGGGGGGGGGGGGGGGGGCAGCGGTGTCAAACCCAGGAGATTCTGCAGTGTAAGCTTTCGCTCCACGCTTCCAGCGGAGACCCATTAGGTCAATGATGTACTGCGGATGTATCATTTCTACTTTAAGGTTTAGCGCTGCGTGAGCTTGATTTTGCAGACAGTGTTTGCTTGTTTACAGTGCTGCGTTAAGAACATAGAAAAAGTACTTGAGTAAAGTTCAAAGTCAATTACTTAGAGCTTATGTACTTCAAGTATCGTAAGCACACCAAGTGCGATGTACTTGAAGTAAAGTACTATAAATAGAACATACTTTTAAATTAAAGTACAAATACTTTTTAACACAATCTTTTATGACGCCCTTTAATACCACATTTTTCTTATTGTATTTTATCTGGTATGCATTGCTCCAGGGGTAATCGGAGGAGCATCAGTTTTTTTTTCCCGGAAATTGCGGCAAATATTGGATAAAATCAAGCCTCCACGGAGTAGTTCTTTTACTCTGGCTGACAAACCATCACGAGACATTTATAAGGCACTTTTTTTTATCGGTCTCGTAGCTGCCATTATGTCACTGAGAGAAATTACCAGATGACGTCTCGAAAGACGATAGCGCGTTTTAACATGACGATACACGCCATTTTTTGTTTCCGAATTTGTGGAATGCACTTTATAAAGTCCGGAATTATACATTCTTCAGAAATTACCAGAAAAAGCACCGTAGTAAAGAACCAGTACAGGCACAGAGAATGTATATCAAGTAAAGTACAAGTTTTCTAATCCTACTTAAAATAGTACTTTAAGTATTCCGTGTGTAAAACACCTCCCGATTCAGCTTTTTTCTCAAAAACGTCGCATCGTGAAAGACCTGCATATTCTAAGTCTTGGGAGTAAAGGCAACGCAAAGAGATCATGACATCTTTGCATTGCCCTTTTAGCATGCTATCCTTCAAGTACAGCACGAACTACAAAAGCTTCAGAGCGGGTGCAGCATTTTGTTGGCTCCTTTGGGGGAGACTGCAGCGTGTACACCTCGTGTAGTGGGTGAGAGTTCCTACGTTGGGGAGAAGTTGGGACTAGGGATGCCGCAAACTTTTTTAGAACCGAAGTTTCGATGATCGAATCAAGTGGTTTGAAAGTTTCGAAAGATTTTGAATTTTCAAATTTTCTATATCGTAAGATTTGACTGAAGTCGAATTTCGAACTTGTTAAGCTAAGAAGTTCGACGCTTTTCGAACCGTCGAACTTATTACGGTAAAATATTCTATCCTTTTCGAACTTTCGAACTTATCACGCTGCAAAATTTGATGCTTGTCTAACTTCCAAACTTGACTGACCAAAATATTTGATCATTTTCGAACGTTCGAACTTCTTGCACTAAAAAGTTGGAAGCTTTTCGAATTTCCTATGCTAAGGAATTCGATAATTTTTTAACTTCCGAACTTATTTATCAAGAGAATTGAAAAAGTTTCGAACTTTCGAATCCTGAAAAGTCAGAAGTTCGACGAACTTCGAACTTTTAGGGTAAAAGTTCGACCTTCGTCGAACCTCGAAAGAGCGGTTGACGACTTCATTTGAATTCAAGTAGTGAGGTACATTCCTAACTTTTTTTCTCGAACTTTTACATGCGGTGCTGCGTTCCTTACGAAAGACAATGCCGTTTATTTCAATGTTCTGGCATGCTTAGTTTTAAAGAAATAAATTCCCGAAGGGGCGAGGAAGGACGACGGGTTTTTGACGATTATCTTTTGTGCCAGATTTGAAGTGCGCTGTAGCCGAAGCTATTCATGGTCGAGATGTTAAACGTTTTACGAATGATCTATGTGTAGCCTAGATAAGTGTCGTCTTAAGATGTGATTATTGTTATTCAAGGTGAGTTTCGAAGAAATGTCCAAACGTGTATCTACATGCAATTATGCCCTAAACTTGGTATTTATTTTCGTCTAAATTGTTTGAGGTATCGCATTTGAATTAACACCACAGACAGTACATATCATTGCCATCTGCAGAATACAAAATAATGTATTTATTGTTTTTTCATGTTAAGGAATAAATTAACTCATGGGAGAAGATTTCTTATATTCCTCAAGTTCAGCATGTCATTAAAAGAAAACATTTTTTTTTTCGCTTCAAGTTCCTGGGACGTGTTTCTTTTAGCCTGTACACATTTTGGAAGGAGAAACTTGTTTCGAAGTTCTGAACTTCTGAATATGCAAGAATACAACACTTCCGGCAAATTCTTGATAGTTTTTTTTTCTCCAGATTTTTCTCCCCGCATTTATTAATGTTTTTTTTTACTATTGGCACAGTTATTTAGGTCGAAAAAACATAGCTTTGAACTTCCGAACCACTAAGCATGTGACGAGTAGTGCCTTCTGACAATCAGTTTCTAACAATGACCATCCACGCATTCTTTTATGCAGTGAAGAGCAACAATAGCTATTTATATGCATAAATAATTTCAGATTAAAATATGGTTCGACCACGCCCTCTTTCCCCGTATTGTTTTCCTTACAAAGGGGGGAAAGGGGGGCTGAAACTCCCCCTCCCCTTCCCCCCCCCCTCCCCCTTCCCCTCCCCCCCGGCCCGTTTTTCCTCTCCGACGCCACTTGTATGGTCGAACGCTCCTCGACCTCGAGTTGTGTAGGGTTCTGTGCTTTTTGCGAGGCGATTCCTCCGTCCCAGAAAACAAACCTCCAGGACAATTACAAACTTAACTTACTATATGCCAGCGTCACTCGGGCGGCGTTCGATCGGATTACTACCAGCGTTCAAGGGATGGGGAGGTAGTTTGCCAGGTCACTTCAAGGCTTTTCTGAGCCTCAACCTCCTGCCCGCCCGTGGCCGTTTCGAACTGGATGAGTATCGTAATACAGTGTGTTTGTGTGATCACTACTGCGTGATGCAGGTTAAAGACGCCCCCCCCCCCCCCCCCCAACCCCCCCGGGTCGGCAGTCACAGTTACTGATCTATGGCCACACGTCACCCTGCACTGGCAAATTTTGGGGACACTCGTCGTCTCCTTTAATTGCCTGACCAACTTCGCAGAGTCTAGATATCGCACCCTAACTTTTGTAAACTTGATTTCATGAAAACCAGTGAGTCGTGGCAACGTTATTTGAAATTGAAACTGTGGAGGAACTTGAAAACCGGACTTCGAACTTTGAAAACTTAGACTTGAATAAAATTCAAAATCTTCGAAGTTTTTTTTTTCCGAATTTAGCGTTAAAAAAGAATTGAAACCTTCAAACTTTATGCAGAAAGAAATTGAAATCTTAGAATTGTTCGAACTTCATGTTTATAAAAATTCAAAGCTTTCAAAGTTTTCGAATTTTATTTCCAAGGAATTTCGAAATCTTCGAATTTTTCGAACTTCAGATCCCAAGAAATTAAAATTTTTCAAATATCTCGAATTTCAAGTTAGGAAAGTTTGAAATATTTGAATTTATCGAACCTCAAGTCACAAAATATTTGAAATATTCGAACCCGAAATTTTCGAATTTGAAACTCCACTGTGTTCGAAAGTTGTGAATTTTTTAAATTCAAACCTCGGTCGGTACGAAAATATCGAAATTTTTCAAAATCAAACCTTAGTTCGCTTCGCAAATATCGAAACCTTTCTAAATCGAACCTCGGGTGGTTCGCGACATCCCTAGCTGGGAGAAACCTTTCCTTTAAATACGTCAAGTCTCCTTGAGCTTCGAGGCACACAAACACAAAAAAGCCAGTCTTTGGCGGTAGTTCCGCATTTACTGGGTCTCAGTTGCGACGTGTCTGTCCGCTCCCCGCGCCTTGTAGCAGAATTGTAGCAGTGGGGGCGCTTGGCTCGTAAACATTTTAGGGGGTTTCGGGCCATCTAAACCACTTCCCCCCCCCCCCCCCCCCCCTTCCTGCCCACACAACATGTTTCCGCCTATTCGCAAATATCGGCTGACCTTCCAGCATCTTATCCATTTTTGTGGAGGAATGTTTGTTACAAACAAACCTACCACTAAAATTCGAAAGTTACGCTGCGTGTTCTTTGGGTTACCCGCGGTTCCTTTTCACGAGTGGTAATGCTCAATGACAATAACAGCGTGATGACCTTATAAAAGATTGAATATAAGGTGGCATCTCCGTTAGCAGACGCAAGTGTTGCCACCCACCACTCTGTGAGAGCCGCCCAGCAACATTCAGGGACTCTACCCCGGAGCCACCGCTGCCTCTTCAGCCTTGTTGTCTTGTTTTTCAGGACTGGAGTTATCAACCGGCAGAAGTAGATACCTAAGGTTGTTCCTCAGCTAAAAAACACAATTTATTAATCTCATACGTGATGTGTCTAACAGTCGACCAAGGCAGTACAGAATGACGAAGGAAAGAAGATTCACACAGCAGACATCGAAATCTAAACAACTTTTAAGAAGAAGAAAGAGCTGAGACGACTGACACCCGAAGATGCAAACACAGCTGTACTGCATTCACCCTCATTAATCTGAGACATAATGGGTCGCATCTTCATACGCCTCAGCCCCAAACCAAGTTTTAATACTCATTGTGTTTTCCGAATATGGCGTGTCTAATTCACGAGAACAGAATTTCAATCACAGCATAATATAGCAAGGGTTGCAGTGGACGATAAATCTGATCTACTGATTCGCTAGGTCGGCTCTGAATATTAACTGGTTGGGGTGATCAGTGCATACTCATCTCATTCAAATGTAAATCTTAACTGTACTCTCATTGCTCATTTGCGATGCCTGTCTTTTTTTAAAATTTCGCACCCAGTTTCAGCTTGCCGAATATACATAGTTAAAAATACAAACAAGTATTGTCGCTTCCCGTTCCTTCCTGTTTATTAACCGTATTCTTTCTAAACCTTGCAGATCAAACTCGTCAGGACTGGGGACGCAGATGGGAACGACACTTCACAGCTTTGGAAAGGTGGCCTGTCACAGGCCGAATCCCCCTTCGGTGGTGCAACGCCTTTGTGCTATATTATGTCTTTACACGAATGCGACAGAGCCAGATCAAATGAGATGGCTACAGTTGAGCCTGCTGCACGCAAACTTTCTATTTTCTGTTTTACCTCACTTTGCCTATTTACTGCCCTCACCCCCCACCCCCCCCCCCCTGCCCCTCCCACCCCTTTCAAAGCCAAAAATGTTCCAAAAGCCGGGTGAATTCATGATTGAAAAGGTTTACTCCGACTTAACATAACAAATTAATAACAAAAGGTACAGACGTTTCGCCACCTATGCAGGTGGCATCTTCAGTATACACTGACACAAATGAGGTGAGGTCGACCAGTCTACTTATCACACACGTCCCCGTAAACGTCCGGCAGGGGGCCACGGTTGGTGTTGCACACCGATGAGTCACGGCGAATGAACCAGGACTCGACGAATTTTCTTTGCCCCCGCCTTTGTTCTCGGGCCAGCGTCGTCGCTTGTCCAGGTCGAAACTGTGTCCTGTCGTCCAGCAGTGTTCGACAAGTTCCGTCTTGGACCGCGTGGCATGGGTGGCCTTGGCAACGTCCCTTTGGTGTTCTTTCAATCTCGTTGCCCTCTTTCTACATTTATTGATTGAAACTGTATAATCCCTCAAAGTATGCCTTAATGTGGACAAATTAAATAGTGTGTCTTACTTTTGGTTTATTATGTAGAATCTCTGAAGGTGGTGTCTTATTTCTAAAACGGTGAAACAATGTGTACTATCTGAGTGTTTGCTTTATTGTTTGCTCAAGGCAACTGTACTAATTTCTTACTGCCATGCTTACAGCCGCAGATGCATAAAACACGGGTGACTACTTATAACCGGCGGCGCAGCGGCCAGTCGTCAGCAGTCACAACATGGTTCACAAGCCCCTCCGGTCGCAAGCAGTCACAAGTGTGTGAACTGCCGAAATTGGTTCCTTCATGACAGTACTTTCATCTTGGGCCTAGCAAAACTCTCTGCAGACATGTTCCTAGCGAACACATATGTGTGCTTTGAACACGTCCGCAGACGGTTTTGTTAGGCCCAGTATGAGAAGACACGAGAAAGAAACGTGCCTCAGACGGTGTTTGAAGGTTGTCTTCTGCTTGGTGTACGAGCAGTGTGACTGGAACTTCATGGAGCGAGTCAAGAAAACGTCAGCAGATGATTAGTCTGCTAACGTAAGTGAACAACGGAATTCGTCTGCTACGAAGCGTCATTCGCAGACAAAATGAAAAAAGAAAATACTTTCATGTCTTCCGTTAACGGACCAGAATATAGGCAGCCGTCTGCTAAAAGCTGAGTGCCGCGACAAAGTGATGCGCGACGCAAGCTGAAACTATAATGATGTGCTTTACTTCCGGTTTGATGCTATCTACTCCTGTATAATAGCTGAAATTCTCCTATGTATGCAGTACTCGGGACAAATACTTTAACAGAGCAAAACGCTGGGATGTCATGTCCAATCAGTAACCGAGAATGCTATCGCTCTCACCAGGTACCAAACACTGACCCCTAAAGTTGTTTTTGAAAAGCTGGCGAAACAGGTCTGAACAAAATCAATATGAAGAGCCAGGCACGTAGTGCGGGGGGGGGGGGGGGGGGCGGCCTGGTCCCCCCCCCCCCCCAAAAAGAAATGTTTCATTTTGCTGAGACCTTCTTTTCCCCCTCCCCCTCATACAGCATTTTGTCATAGGCGGCCCCCCCCCCCTCCCCCCCTTCCTTTCCCCTCCCCCGAACCAAAATCCTGGCAACGTGCCTGATAAGAGCCATGTTTCAGCTTGAACCTTGCCCTCGGGGTCCAAGAAGACTTTAGAGAGGAGGTGGCTAGAAGTTGTTAAAAATGCATAAACAAAACTACGAATGAACTAACGAAGGATTTGAAATGTGTAAAGTGATGGCAGTCTTGAAGATGAGACATCTTCAAAGGGAAGCTGAAGCGGTTTTGTAATTTAAAAAACAATTTAAAAAAAGATCACTGCTCTGTTGTGGAGATATTGAAACAAATCCGGGTTTCATGAATGCGGAGCAAGCTCAGCAATTTTCACAAATGTTCCAGTTATTAAATGAGCTAAATTCCCGGTCACAGGGGTTTGAGGCTGGCCAAACAGCGCTAATCAGTTCCGTGGACGAAATAAAGCAAAGTCAAAAATCTATTGAAGAAAAGGTTACAAAAATCAGTACAAGGCTTGTATCCGTCGAAAAAAAGACAACTGCTTTTGAACAAGAGATACAAGGCCTACGAAAGGAAATGGGAGAGCAGAGGAAAACGAATACTGCTTTACGTCATCGTTTGGATGAACTTGAAGATAGGTCTAGGCGAAACAACGCCCTTTTTTATGGTATCGCTGATAGTGCTGCGGAAACGTGGGCTCAAGTTGAACAAAAAATAAAAAGGGCTTTGTTTGACTGTTTCGATGGCGAAACTGACCTGTCTTTCGACATTGAGAGGGCTCATAGGCTTGGCCAGTACACTATCAGTAAATGTAGGCCAGTCATCGTTAAATTTTCTTCTTTCAAGGCAAAAGAGCAAGTCATGGTTTTAAAGGCGAAACTGAAGTCAATGGACGTCAGTGTTAGCGAGGATTTTTCTTTTGCAACTCGTTTGGCGCGAAGGAAGCTTATTGAGTTTGGAAAATCAAGCGGTACTACTTTTAAACTTAATTATAACAAATTATTTCTAAATGAAAAATGCTATGTATATGACCATGACGCAGGGCACGTCACCGAATTACTTCGACCGCATAGCTCAAGCAGTGTTAGACGCCGTGATGCAGCCGATTCGGCCCCAGAGGGTGCACTTGTTCCTGTTTAGCGGTTGCAGAGGGGTGGTGGCCGTCTTGATTCTTCGTCGAACTTGTCTATCCTTTTTACGAATATACGAAGCTTAATGAATAAACGCGAGGATATAAGCTCTGTCATAGACACTTGCGATGCTAGCATTATTGTATTAACCGAAACATGGCTCTCGGCCAAAGTTAGAGACGCAGAGTTGTTTCTCGGACTGAAACAGTTCACTACTTATCGGCAGGACAGGGAGTTGCGAACGGGTGGAGGTGTTCTAATTGGAGTTATTAAAAGTATTCCGTCCTTTGTTGTAAATATTAACAGTTCTCTAGAGATAATTTGGGTGTGTATGATCATTCAACATCAAAAGTTTGTATTAGGATGCTGTTATCGCCCACCTTCTTATGTTACTGATTTTACAGATAAGCTACATGATGCGTTGAATGTAATTTCAACGCGTTTTCCAAATACGCCCCTGCTTTTAATGGGTGATTTTAATTATCCTAACATTGTTTGGGGACCGAGTGACCCCTGCTGTGACCCATTTTCAACAGACTGTGCAAAGTTCTTAAGTGTACTTTCTGATTTCCATTTCATTCAACTAGTTCACAGCCCAACGAGAGTAACGGCTACAAAGTCAAGCATTTTAGATCTGATTTTTACTACTACGCCCAACCTATTTGGTCCAATTACTTACCTTCCTGGCCTCAGTGACCACCTGTTATTACATTTTACCTTGTGCATTCGTTCAACTTGTGTCATAAATAAAAAGAATATTATCAGAGATTATAGCAAAGCCAATTTTGATGCCATTAATATTGAATTTTCTAGCTTTTTAGATGCTTTCTTTGAGAACGTCTCGGAGCGCTCTGTTGAAACTAACTGGACGCTTTTCAAGGAAGCGGTGATTTCGCTCACTAAAAAGTATATACCTTTGAAAACCATAATTGTAAATTCTACTTCACCATGGTTCAACAGGGCGCTTCTGAGGTTATCGAACAAAAAGAAACGTTTATTTAGAGCTGCCAGGCTCACGTCCTGCCCAGTTCGTTGGCAGAATTACTTCAGTGCTTCTCAGTGTTATAAGAGTGCAGTTCAGAGTGCTAAGGCTAATTTCCTCCAGAATTTGCTACCATCTATGTTAAAAAATAATCCGCGTCAATTCTGGAATGTATTGTCCCACCGTGATAGACCCTCATGTATTTCACTTAAAACACTAGACGAAACTCTGATTGAGGAATCTTTATGCACCCCCATCTGTGCTAACCCAAGCTATCATGTTGATTCCTTCCCATTAATGGATCCTATCATCATTTCTCCAGATGGTGTACTGAAGATCATCAATTGTCTTAAGCTATCCTCAGCGACTGGAATAGATGAGATTAACTCAAAATTTCTTAAAGCTACAAATCAGTACTCTTCCGTAATCCTTGCACATATTTTTGAGCAATCACTTGAGACCTGATTGGTACCAGCCGACTGGAAAATTGGTAAAGTTATTCCCTTGCACAAATCAGGTAATAAGCACGTTCCTATCAATTATAGACCCATCTCACTAACCAGCGTTCCCTGTAAAAGTTTTGAACATATAATCTATACGCAGCTCGTTAACTTTCTAGAATCTAATTCATTTTTTTCACCAGCTCAACATGGCTTTAGAAAATATTTATCTTGTGAAACGCAACTTTTGTCTATCACCAGCGGCTTTCATTCGGCGCTTGATCAGGGATCTCAGGTGGACTGCATATTTCTAGACTTTGCCAAAGCATTTGACAAGGTATCGCACCGACTTTTACTGCTCAAGTTAAGTAAACTTAACATCGACTCTAACGTGTTTAACTGGCTAGTTTCGTTTCTAACGAATCGGTCACAATTTGTAACGTGTAATGGTACTAACTCCTCTTCTGCACCAGTTTCTTCCGGAGTACCTCAGGGGTCCGTTCTGGGACCTCTACTCTTTTTAATATATATTAATGACTTGCATGCGGTGGTCTCTTCTTCAATTAAACTTTTTGCTGACGATTGTGCTATTTATCAAGTAATATCTAATGACTCTGACTCACAAAAACTGCAATATGACCTAGATTCCATACTACACTGGTGTGAACTCTGGTCAATGGAGCTCAATATTAATAAATGTAAAATAATGCGCATAACACGTAAAGCCAACTTCAATTTTGCTTATAGTATTAATAACACACCCCTAGAACTTGTAAACTCATACAAGTATCTGGGTGTGATTTTAAGTGCTGACCTTTCCTGGAAACTTCATATCAACTATGTGACTAACAACGCCAATCGAATGCTTGGTTTCCTCAAACGTAACTTTTATCTCTCCCCGTCATCATTAAAACTATTTCTTTATAAAACACTAGTTAGGTCCAAGCTAGAGTATGCAGCTTCCATCTGGGATCCCTCTACTCTTTACCTCGTTGATTCACTTGAAGGTATTCAAAACAGAGCTGCACGTTTCATAATGGCGAACTATAACCGCACCGCAAGCGTTACATCAATGAAAGATAATTTGTTACTCCCAAGCCTCGCACGTCGTCGCACAGTCTTTCGTATTTGTCTTTTTCATAAAATCTATCACCATATTCCTCAGCTTAAATCCCAACTAATCATCCCCCCCTACTTTGTTTCAGCACGCCTTGATCATCGTCACAAAGTCGGTGTCCCATTTTGCCACTCTAACGTTTATTATGACTCTTTTATTCCCAGGACTTCCAAAGACTGGAATAGCTTACCTGCATCGCTCACATCAATTAATGATCACACACTTTTTTGTACATCTATTGCCAATTTCATGTTCCCTGTTCCTTAAGTATTGTATATTTTGTTCCAATTGTTTATTATGTTTACTATTGTTCCCACTCCCCTCTGTAATGCCATGTGCCCTGAGGGTAAAATAAATAAATAAATAAATATAAATCCACACACACACGAAAAAAAAACAACATGAAATTAAATTTTTAAATAAATTTGTATTCCGTTCCTTGGGGAGATCACCAAATGGTAGCTCGAAACAAAATTATGAGGAGTGCGTGTGATACAGCCCGAATTTACGATAGTAGTATTTTTATTGCAGGTAAAAAATAAATACTACGCTGAAGATCTACACTAGCATACTCACACAAGCGTATGCGAGGCACAAAAGCTTAAAAGGAAATGACCTGAGTGTCGCCATGGTGCAAATACGCGAAATATGACGTATTAAAAAAAATCATTTCATGGGAAGTAAAACATTTTACTTTCATAATCATGATAATAATACTAACAAATAAATTCAGTACTTGCGCATATATACTGTTTGGCCCCTTTAGAGAAAATGCAGGAATAAACGTCGGCGACATTTTAATGTGCTCATCCTGGTAGTGCGGTCACATAGCTCAGAAAGCTTTTGAATTTCATGCTTACTCGCAATGCAATATGACCAGTGCTCATAAAAGTGGTTGCCTGCAGTATTGGTTAAAAATAAAAGCTTCTCCCGCAGCGCGAACCCATTCAGTTGGGAAGCGAGCGAGCGGGACAGTCAAACTCGCCAACAGGTCCAGGTTAGCAGTCAAGAGCCCACTTTTATGCTTTCGACTACATCTCCAAAATGTTTTTCGAAATGTGAGAGTAGCGTGATAATGATACAGCGTAAAGTAAGCGAGCGTTCACCTTTGCTTTTTAGCACCGTTGCCTTTAACATTCATGTGCGAAACGAAGTTGTCACGTCGCCTGGCTCTTCTGCACTTTGCATCAGCCTTAATCGGTTGTAAAAGACCTACTTGAGCGGGAAAAACAAACGCAAAACAGTGTATATGAGCGGTGTTGACCGGACCTTCCCGTTGCTCTGCACGAGCGAAGCTACGATGCTACCCAACATCAAGTTACCAAAAAATCAGATAAAATAATAGATGCTTGCAGATGTTACATACAATTATCATGAGCCTTTCATGCCATCGTGGAAAGTGTCATACATTAATGAAATGTTTAGGAGCCCTTTTAAAACAACACTAACGCCGCAGGTGCTCTTTTAGGGAGCATGAATAGCACAGGAAAGTGCTACATCTATTCAAACGTTGGCTATGATACCTTTAAAAAGAAAAACAATACAATCCGAATGTTTGCATCGGTTGTTTTTAATTTTATTTTCTCGTTGAATACGTAGCGGAACAGAGCAGTCATGCGGTTGCTGCGCGCCACTCACGCGCTACAAACGGCCACAGCGCTCTGCCATTCGCCTCAAAGATGGCGTCGGAAGGAAGCTTGGCGCCACGTCCGACAGATGGCGGCCGAATCTAAATAAGGTTTATTGCTCACGAGCGACTCGCGCTTGGCGGCCGAATGATCCTTTTATGACGTAACGACTGGTCGGGGTTTTTTCGTGTGTTCTGGCGTTTAGTTACATCGTCGGGGAAAACAAACGAAATATTTCGATTTATGGGATAAAACTACGCTGGAATCAACCTCTATCTCATTTCTTGGAAGAAGTGTTTCAGCTTCTTTTTAATGAAGACGATCAAGAGGAGAAAGCCACTCAAGCTTGTCTTGAGTTTGAAGAAATAAAAATAAAAAAAAAAAAAACATTGGCGTTGCCATAGGGACTAAACTTTATACTGGTGATGAATGGTGATCAATTTATACTGGAGATCACTTAACCAAATTATAACGTTTTATAATCAATTTCTGGATGATCTCAAAGGCTTTTTACCAAGCTATGGGGAACTCGTGAACGTGAACCAAGTATCTCAGCTAAAACTCGTTCTCCCTAAGTGGGCCCCGTTTATGTTAGTTCTTGGCAAAATGCGAGCCTGATTGATTGATCTACACTGCATATCATTTTATAAATGATGGCATTAGTCACGCGGATGCGGCACAGATGGAACCGGCAAACATTTTCCTCCTCGCTAGCGGTTTGACGCTGCATACGTATATAATGAAACATCTCGTGGAAATAGTAATGGTCAGTGTTATTTGGCCAAAACATTCACTCTTGGAAATTGTATGGTCACATAGGACTTACTTTTCCCGCGTCCTTCAGATTGAAATTTCTCGCTGGTACCCCCCCTGACAAATGGTGTTGTTATCCACGCCCTGTTTAATCTCGAAAGTGGCTTTCAGTTTTTTACTTGTTTAAACTGAACTGCAAATGCGCGTTTTCCCATTTGTTGTTTTCTTTTTTCTTGTCTCTGCGTCGTAATTCGTTATCATTTACTCCGCAGTCTAATCAAGCAATGAAGAGCCAACTAGACCAATTCCAAGCGCTGGTACCCTTCAGTTTTAGATTTGCTCATCCAATGTGACGATAATTGAGGGCATGTAAAGTACCTTTGTCTTGGAGACTGTTTATTAATACTCATTCTTCTCAACTTTGCAGGCCGAGCTAACCGGAACTGCTCTTAAATGTGAGCAACCCTTCGCTGCCTAAAAAGGAGGGGCAGCCACCAGCTAGGTCAACTTCTGCAGTGCGAGACCTTTGGGCTACATTTTTTCCCAGATGAATGGGACCAACAAGTCGGATCAAATAAGCAATGGCCACAGCTCAGCCAACTACATGCGACATTTTTATTCCCTTCTGTACCTTCATTTGCCAACACACCATGCCCGTTTTGTTGACGTATAATTCCCAAAACCTATGGCGGTGATATGCCGTACAGTTGTTGGTTCTGTGGCATGCCTGCCTTTCTTTCAGCACTACAGAGCGGGAGTGACGTAACTAAATCCCGCTCCTTGATCGTATTTAGTTGCGTCTTTGTCGATTTGTGTGGGACCGTATTGATGTAATCCTTTACCGTATGTTCAAGGTGAAGTGAAACTTTTGAAGTATGTATTTAATAGAGAAGGATTGCCTTAATGTATGATTCACGTGCAATTTTTACAATCAATTTTTTCGGGATTTTCAGTATTCAATTTGATGCCTGTGTTTTTTCGTGATATGATTTTACCCTTTGAATTACACTGGAATACGAATGTAAACCCCTGAATTGCTCTACTTCATATGCATGATGTGTCTATGTTTGCTTGTTCTTTAAGTTTGTTCTGATTGGGCTTCTGTAATGGTGTAGTATAAAAAAAATGATACTAAAAAAAATTTGATCTTCAGTCCTAACAGAACTTGCCCACGCAGCATTCGACTCCGAATGGCAGAGAACGGACTGCGAGGACAAGGGGGCGGAGCTCTCCTTCCAAGGAGCCGAATTGCAGAGGCAACCATTGAAGATGGACCAGGAGGGGAGGACAGACGGCGGTGCGACTTCTCCGCCCAATCTTATGGTGCCCACAGAACTAACAACACCAGGTATGAGAAGACGCACACGGGACAATACTCATCCAGCCTCCTTAGCACCTTTTTGTAGGCTCGGTTTTCCAGAAAATGGAAAACGTGAGGAGTCTGATGTGGTACACAATGTTTTCCCCACGTGGAAACTTCATTAAGTTTTAATTAATGGCCTGCACCAAACCGAAAAAAATATTGCAACAAAATTTAATGTTTTTTTTTGTTTTTGTTCTTTTAGGTAAGGGGGGGTGTTACATTCCAAAGTCCAAGAACTACAACTCAAGTGAAAGTAAACAAACAAGCTGTGCTCAACTGAAGGAACATTCAGTCTGGGCACTCGAAGTTGCAATTGATACATATTATTTAATATCGGAGAAATGTATCGTGCTGAGTTGGTTATTTATTACGAAATTGTCTTTTTCTTTAGTTCCGGTTGATTGAGTAGCTCTCACAAATGCTATAAATTATTTTCGACGCATGAGGTAGCCCGAAAAGGTTTCGCTGCTTCAAATGATTAAAGATTTTAACGTTAATTTGTGTCGCCGAAGTCGCTTTAGACTGGCAAATGTCCATATCAATGTCGATATAGAACCGCGTTTTCCTCTTTCAAATCGCTCGTAAAATATTCGCTGTGTACTTTAGTGATTTTTCAAGTTTCTAAGGTACACAACGATTAATAAACGAGCCTATTGAATGCTATTTTGTGTAACCTTATAATCTGTGTGCGTGTAAACGACCCTTCCACTGTTACTTAGTACACAGTCACGATCATTATGAATGTCAACGCGCTA
Source organism: Ixodes scapularis (assembly GCF_016920785.2). Lineage (NCBI taxonomy): Eukaryota > Metazoa > Arthropoda > Arachnida > Ixodida > Ixodidae > Ixodes > Ixodes scapularis. The sequence continues at coordinate 769,750 of NW_024609844.1, forward strand.
TCACCCAGCGCTCCGTACTGGCAGCGGTATGCAGCTGCAGCGTTGTAGGCATTACCAAAAAAAAAAGTAAAGAAATATGTTACTCGTTACTTGCAAAATAAAGGAATGCGATATCGTAATCGACAGAAAGTAATGCACAACATTTGTTTTTTATAAGAAGACAGTAAGAGCGCTTTTGCTATATTTTGGCGACAGCGTGATTCGACACTGGGATGACAGGCGCTGGCTTTAGGGTTTTTATAAAGTGGAAATGTTTGCATGGGGAAAACAGTCAAAATTTAGACGCAGCCTACGCTACAACCTAATCGGACAAATCAATCAGCGTCAAAATCACAAGTCACTTGGCCTTGTGTGTTTATTTCAGTGATGACAGAACACGTACAAAAACAGAGAATACCATGATGGTTCCCTTTTCCCTCTTTCTGATAATTCCCCTCAGCTTGTAGCATCAGCTGCATCTGGACTGCAGGTAAAGTGTAGTATAGAAACTGGCAAAAAAATATAGGTGTACTTTTTTTCAAGTTTTCAGAAGATGTAACAAATTACTTAAATACGTTACCCGTTATTATGGTGCCTGGAACGCGTCTCCGACTGGTTTGTTTAGCGCACTCAAAAAAGTGGTCCCTTGATTTCTGCCTGGTGACGTCATACAAGTGTCATGCTGTCGCTGGTCGCGATCCTGGCGGCGTCCCAACAGCGGTGGTGTTTGTAGCAGACGCTTGATCTGCTCAAAGCCGCTCTCAAGTGTGGCGGTCCACGAAAGTTTCGGCAGCCAGAAGTTGGGACGCCATGACGACAGCGACACTCGTGTTCGGTTGTGCTACTCGCAGCCTTCTCGTTAGCATTTCTACGACAGCCGCCAGGATCGTGAGATGCAAGAGCATGACACTTTGGCTTCGGTGACGTCATTTGTTGCCACTTCGGGACCATTTTTGATGTATGGGCGGGATAGGACGCTAATCAAACCAGTCCAAGACGCGCTCCAGGCACCATACCATTACTGTCTTGGAATAGTACCGACTACATTATCACGTTACTAAAAAGGTAAGGCGATACTGTTAACGACACTACTTGTAACACGTTACCGCTAACACTGGGCAGCAGCGGCCGCGACGGCTTGAATTCCATTTCGTACTTGGTTTGGAGAACGCGCAAGCCACCACAGCTACGGCACGATAGGACTCCCAGAGTCAAGTCTTTAATGGTCACCTGTAGGCCTTTACAGGCATTGTGAATGAACATTTTTAACATCTGAAATGAATGAATAACTACTTTAGGCCGCAACTGCATAATGTAATAGCTGCGCCAACCTTTCTTGCTTTGTCGTGTCATCCCAACAGACTGCTTCGGAGCATGCTATGGCGACAAAGTGGATACCTTTGTTCGTGACAGCCGCAGAGGTGGCACCTCTCCCCAGACCAACAATTCTGGCCCACACAAGCAGCAGACGCACCGACGACCGAAGAAGCACCCGTGCCGCTTCTGTCCTTACTCATGCCTTTCCGCAGCGGCTGTCGCCATCCACGAGAGGACTCACACTGGCGAGAGGCCCTTCAGTTGCGATGCCTGCGAGAAAACATTCACGCAGAAGCCTCACTTGATATCTCACGTTAAAATTCATACCGGAGAGAAGCCGTTCAAGTGCAACACGTGCAGCAGGGCGTTTAGTCATAAATGGAGCTTGGCGAATCACGAAAGAATTCACACCGGAGAGAAGCCATACAGGTGCAACACGTGCAGCAGGGCGTTTACTAACAAAGGCAGTTTGGTGAATCATGAGAGGACTCACACAGGAGAGAAGCCGTTCAAGTGCAAGACGTGCGGTAGAGCGTTTGCGGCTTATAGCGATTTACTTAATCATCGGAAAATACATTGCAAGTGATCGAAACCCTTACATGCATCATAGTTGTGGATAGGGTTCAAACGAAATACTCGAGCACCGACGTGTGTTCATTTGGCTTGGCGATAGGCCTGCAAGGGTTCTACTTGCGAGCAGTGTGTGTTTCGCATGCTTCAAAATCTCTCAGCCTCTTATTTATCGTGTTAACACAGATAAAAAAAAGTGAATTTACCTTAAACGAAGCGAACATAGTTTTTTTTTTGTGCACGATAGAAAAAGAAAATACTTGAAGCCAAGTCTTTTTTTATTCATTTAGAGTCATTAATCACGTGCTGCTCCTGGAGTCTCTCGGTTGTCTGTAGGGTCACTTACGTTCCTTACAAGTCGGCCTACTCATGACCATAAATATACAAACTTCTAAAATAACTAAGGTCTTTCAATAGCAACAACCTTGAATATTGCAAATGTTAGAAGGTATTCGAAACTATTTAACACACTGAGCTGGAAACTAATGCTTTGCTCATAGGACTGCAACAGAATATACATGACTCGAAGATTTAGAAATGCAGTGTAATTTCCTACCTCATTTCGTTATATTCTTCGTCCTTTTTCTTTTTGACCGATTTGAGTATCTGAATTCTGATGACATCATTCAATGTGCTTGCTACATGTAATACTCGTATGTATGTCTTCCTTTTGCATGATTTTATTCTTTTTTGCACATTCACGAAGACGGTTCTGATCATTGAGGATATTCATACTTTAAGTGCTATTCATTTGGTGTTCATAAACATTTCGTTTCATCTTAGGTACGAGCGCAGACAATGTTATGAGCCGGAGGACCAATAAAACAGCGCAAAAAGCGCAACGCCATGGCGTGCCCTCTGCGCTTGATAGGACTAGCCGGTGGAGGAGCACGCACAGAGAGATGGCGACAGAGAACTCATTATAGCTTTGTGTCTCTTTCGCTGTTTGATTGGCCCTTCGGCTCATAACATCGGCCGCGCTCAGACCTAAGCTGAAACAAAGTATGGTTTCACTTGAATTCGTCAAGCTTTTAAACATTCGAAATTCCTCTTGTAGTAAACGAATCATATACATTTGTTGTACTAAAGGTATAATTGACCTGATTTTGTATTCATCTATCTAAAAACTGTATAGGCATAATCCATCTAAATATGTCTTAATCTGCAGTGACTGTACAGTGGTTGTCACTATTGCCATATGCAGCAAAATTGATGGAGGTGGAGTCCTGTTCCCAAGCGTATAAAACATTTGTTTTGACATATACAGGGTGTGTCCGAAAACGGGCAAAATCGCTACTGCAAAAACGACGCATCGCACAAAAAAGAAGCCTGTTGCCATAGTGGTGTGTGTCCAAGGAAAGTTGCTAGAGCTCAATATAATGGGATATTTTATAAATTCCGAGTACTTAAATTGTTAAATATTATTCTTAAAGGATGGTTTCAAAGATAATATTGTTCGGCATCATTGAGAACGACTAAATGCACCCATGTTATAATGGCATGAGGCGCATGTGCAGCATTTTACGGCGTTCTGAAAAAATGCCTTATTTGGACACGTATCTGGCTCTCGGTTTCTTATCGGAGAGCATCTCCGTGTGGTCAATCTCGCCTTCCGATTGCCCGCGTAGAGATGCACTCCGATAAGAAGCTGAAAACAAGACAGGCGTCAAAATTGAGTATTTCTTCAGAACGCCGTAAAATGCTGCGCGTGCCTCATACCTGTAGCATGGGTGTTTTATCATAGTTTTTGATGATGCTCAGCAAGATTCTATTTGAAACCATGCCTTTAATATCAATAATTAGCAATTCATTTATTAAATATATCACTCACCTAATTTTATTGAAGGCTAAAAGTTTTTCTTAATGGCAGGTGCAAAGGGCCTAGAGTGGCAGGGTGGTGGAAACTACGAGCCCGTTGGACCAGTTTTACGTTGATCTTTCGAAGCATGCCCGCGCTCCCAGCTATATCCACGCAGAAGGCATAATCAGCAATGAAAGGGAGGCGGTTGTCTGGTCAAGCAAGTATGTACAGCAGTTCCCGCCGCACTGTCAGCTTCAAGGGGCCGTGCAAAGATATTGGGTATTGGGCTTTCTGGCACCTGTGGGACCCAAGCACTGTTGTGCCTGTTATAGAAAACACGTAGCAAAATACCGTCACTCTTTAGATCGTCAAAACTAAACGAGTTCTGAGATTCGTTACCATCCTAAGAACGTAACAATATACCGTTACGGTTACTTTCAAAAGAGAACGGACGTTACTTTTGCGCCAATTTGAATATCACTCATATTCGACAGTGAAAGGCCGAGGATATGAACTTAGACAACAGTTCAACTTCTACGGAGTCATTTTTTTGTGTGTTATTAGTTTGTAAGATTTGTTGCATATGTTTATTATTTTGAAAACTGGCTTTATCGACTGTTCTCTTTTTTATTTTCTCTTTTTTCGCAAATAATTTAGTAATTTTTTGCACGACCATGAGGGCTCAGCAATAAACTTCGGTTGAATAAAACGCTGGTTTGAACAAAGAAGTAACCACGTGTCGCCAAATTTTTTCTCCATTTGAAGGGATACACTCTTGGGAGTATTTATAGGTATTTCCATGAAGATGGGGTATAATGCATTATATTACAGTATACCCCTTCTTCTTGGGAATGTTGCAAAAGGCTCTGCGACTTAACTCTTTTAGAAAGTCGGCGAACCAGCGCACTCAGTTGGGCACGCGCAGAGTGGAGATTGCGAACAGCTTCACTGATTCTTTCATGAGTTTGTTTTGAAAGCCCTTAAAACCCGGTTTCAAGCGCACTTAAAGCAGTGATATTAAAGGTGTGTCACAAAGCGGTCCGGACATGAATAAATTGATAAAAAATTACTGACAAGGACAATATAACTAGGGTTATCTGGTGGAGAAATTTTAGGACCGAGTTTAGTGTAATGAATAGTAAATTAGGCGACGCTCTTATGGGCGAAAAGAAGGATGATTCTATTCATGATAAGACGAAGCCGCGTTGTAGGCAACATAAATTACTGATGACAACAGTAGGCTAACGACACATTCCGAACGTGATTAAGCGTGGAACAGCGACAGTTAGTAAAAAAAAGAAAGAAAATGGAACACTGACAATGACCTATCGACCCTAATCGTAAACGTTTGTCACGAACGCAACTGCAAAAGATAGTTATTCCTTCAAATTTGCCGCAAAGAAAAAAAGAACATCTTATTTTTTAGACTGCCAGGTCTTTATACCAGGACTGGGGGTAGGCGACTGGGAGGTCTGCAGGGAGCCATTAAAAGGGTTGCGCTGCTACGCCCCCATTTGAAATTTTTTTTTAGCTTACTAATTTATTTGAACACGGCAGTTTTCGTCAGAAAAAAAAATAAAGCTTGTTTTGGAACACTACTCGCATATTTACTGACTATGTGATGTCGCAGATAGGGGCATATAAAAAGGTGAATGGGATGGGACGCCGGGGGCGTTGCGGCAGTAGTTTGCCTAGGGCGCTTAATGGGCCGGCCCTGCTTTATGCCGTCTGATGCCTGGTGTTGATAGGATTGGGGAACTAGCACCTGGCACCACACACCCATTTTCACAAGAACAGAAGCTGCACAAAAATTGGGCGACTGACAAAACATTCAATCGGTCGCACACACAGAGGAGCCACCGTGACGAGCGCTCCGACCAGCCCCGGAAGACGACTGCTTTCGTGCTCCGGCTAAGGCTCAAACTGGAGAATTCGATCGTTTCATCAGGAGGTGTGTCGCAAACTTCCAACTTCCGGCGCAACGTGATACAACGCCAGTGCGCTAAAGAGCCAACATTAGCCTTCAAGAAAAATAGGAAGGGCACGAAGCTGGAATGCAAGAAAAAAACTCTAGTGCTTCTCTTTTTATTGTGTTTGTTTACGACCACCATTGCTGCCGCGCGGCGTGGTCGTAAGAGGTTCGAAAACCGGTTGTGTCAGACTTTGTCGTAGTTGGTCGCAACAGTGTGAACCAGCCTTCAAGGTGTAAGAGAGTACATCTGTCATACAGCCCCTGCTAGATTGCTCATTTGCGGGTTAGAGATATGTAGCCTCTTGGATGGGTGACAAGCTCATTGCTATGTCTTAGTATTCACAAATACCACTCAGATTTGTGCTGACTGCATACAACTCATCATCTTCATTTTCTTTCTCTCATCTTCCTTGTATAATGGAAAAATACCAAGCGGGAGATCTCGTATTTGGTTGAACAACGAAGTCCCAACAGCGACCCCCGCAGGGGGCACCTGTGAAAGCAGGTGTTTGGAGAGTGGCGTCTCCACGGACCCTGAGCCATGCGGGTTCGCCCGCCCACGTCTGGCTGTGCGTGGCTTTCCCGTGTCTGGGGGAAAGGGCATCCTGGTGGTTGAGCCAAGCCCGGAGTATGTTTGGACCCTTCGGGGCTCCCCGGGCGAGGCAATACACCACTTCAGCCTCTGCTTCTCATAGACGGGAGTGCTGGTAAGGCCGGCCAGAATGATTCTGTCCTAGTCGCCACATCTACTATCCCCTCCCTTCTTTCACACTTGTCTTCTCCTTCTTTTCACTGTTTTCATTCTCTTCTTTCCTTCCTCAACTTCTTTGGCGGCGAGGGCTAACTTTGGGTGGCGACAGACCCCTTGTCCAGAACCACACTCGGTTATAGTTCCTGGGCAGTGCTAATAGCATAACGTCTCCAGCAAAGCCCTTTTTGTTATGGTGCGTTATCTATTCCTTGGGCTCCGTGGTGGGCGGCACACCACAGGTTCCGAACAAACTTCGCCTCTTATGGCAAACCCTCAAACCAAAACCCCCAGTTCTGGACGTGCCGTTAAGAGGCATCGTCCCGAATGAACAGTCATAGTAAAAGATCAAGAAGATAAAACTTTTTCAAGATTCATGGTGATCCAGTTCGAGGTCCCCGACAAACCTCTCCCTAAGATGTCACCGTTTCTTGTAGCAAAGGTTCTCGACAGTCAGCTTGGTGCTGATTACAAGGCAAAGAAACTGCATTCCGGTGATCTGCTTGTAGAAGTTGCCAAAAATTCCAGAGCATTACGCTTCTAAAATTGACATCCCTAGGTGACATACAGGTAACAGTGAGCACACATAGAACCCTCAACAGCAAAGCCTACGGTACAGCCTGGCGTTTTGGTACACTGAGGGACTTGTATGATATGGGTATCCGTGGTCGAATGCTTCGTACCATTGAGAGCTACCTCAGCAGGCGTACCTTTCGTATTCAGATAGGAACAGCTTTATCTAAAGTGCTTGTCCAGGAATATGGCATTCCTCAGGGAGGCGTTCTTAGTGTCACTTCGTTTATTGTCAAAAACTCCCTTGCATTGGCTATCCCCCCATCACCGCAATATTCACTCTATGTAGACGACCTTCAGATCTCTGTGTCGTCTTGCAATCTGTCACTGTGTGAGCGACGAATTCAGCTAACCATCAATAAGCTATCAACCTGGGTCAATCAAAATGGGTTTAAGTTTTCCTCAGATAAAACAGTTTGTGTGTGCTTTTCTTGGAAACGCAGACTACTTCCAGAACCTGTTCTTGCACTAAACAATTTCACAGTTTCTGTGAAGCCTGAGTACAAGTTTCTGGGTCTTGCATTTGACAGCAAACTAACCTTTGGTGCCCATATTAAGAATCTAAGATTAATTAAAAGCTCACAAATCACTTAATATTCTTAAAGTCCTTTCCCACCGATCCTGGGGTTCTGACCGGACGTGCCTTTTGAGGATATATCGCTCGATAGTGCGATCACGACTGGACTATGGCAGTATTGTTTACGATTCAGCGAGGCCTTCCATTCTAAAAATGCTCGACCCTATCCATCATCTTGGGTTGCGATTGGCGACGGGTGCCTTTCGCACGTCTCCTGTGCCAAGTCTGTATGCAGAGGCCAACGAGCTGTCTCTTGAGAAGAGAAGATTATCGCTGGGCTTTATGTATTCCCCGAGAGTCAGGTCCATCTTTGATCACCCTGCGCGAATGGCTGTGGAAGACATGCGCTCTGAAAGGGTGTTTCAAAACAAAGCCACAATTGTGCCTCCCTTCTCTTTGAGATTGAAAAGTGCCTGTGAGAACATGGGACTCGATTGGAGGCCTCCGGTATACTGCAGTCTACTGTTGCGGGAGCACCTTGGGAGCACCCTGTCATTAAGTGTGACCTTTCACTCACGCGATACAAGAAAGCTGATACTCCTAATGGTGTTTCTTCAGGAATTCTTAGCACTGCGAAGTCAGTATTCCGAATATGTAAGCTTCTACACAGATTGTACAAAGGCGGAATCTGCTGTTGGGTGTTCCACGATTGGCTCGACAGTTCAACTTGTTAGGCAAATCAACTCTGCTTCTATTTTTACAGCAGAGCTCTATAGTCTGCTTCTTACCATAGGCTTCATACTTGATAAAAAGCTCTCTCACTCCATCGTATACACCGACTCCCTCAGTGCATTACATGCACTGTCTTCACTAACACCCGTCAAGCACTTCCTGCTTCTTGAACTGCGAAATAAGGTTGTTGCTGCCTCAAGACAGGGATACGAAATTGTATTTTGCTGGTTTCCCAGCCATGTGGTCATTCCGGGCAATTAGGCAGCAGATCGTGCAGCAAGTACTTGTGTAAAGCGAACAGTTAATCTCCACAGCTTTCCTTATGCAGACTACAGAGGCCTTCTCAGGCGTCATGTTAAGTGCAAATGGCAGGCTGAATGGGACCAAGAAATCGGCAACTAGTTGCACATGATCAAACCTCTTTTGAGCGAATGGCAGAGTGCACGCCACCAGGAACGCTTTTTTGAGGTTGTCCTTTGCCGGCTCTGAATTGGTCACACTCGTCTGACTCATGGCTACCTCTTTTGTGGGGAAGATGCCCCCACTTGTGAGCTGTGTGACAATGCCTTAAGCATTCTTCATATTCTAGTTGAATGTCCTGCTTATGAAGAATGGCTTTTGCATTTTTCGTAACTGTATCAAGAACAAGTCCCACTACGCCCAGCTCTGCTGTTAAGTGATGATTCTCTTGTGACATTGTTTTCAAATTTTTAGATAGTATCGGCCTTCTACACCGATTTTAGCTTTCTTAACCTACAGATCATGCCCATCACCCTTTTACCTGTTGGCACCCCATTACCATCTTTTATCTAATCACTGGTTACTAAAGCCTCTTTTCCTCTCCAAACCTTTTCCAGCAATAGTCTCGTTTTTGGTGCTTTATGGCCTTAGTAGTTTTTGCGCCATAAACACCAAATCAAGCAACCAACAGCGACAAACTTGTCTCCCGAATGAAGTGTCCGAGAGTGTGGACTGGGGCCTCCAGACACACAGAAGAGCTCTATTGGGGCGTCTCGAATTTGCGAAATGGCAAAAACTTTGTATAAAAAGAAAAAAAAAAAGTTGTACACTATTTTAGCATGAAAGTGCGGATGCTCGACTCTCCAGATTCGCGTAAATTGGGACGCACGAAGGTAAAGCACTGCTCAATCTACATAAAACCAAATAAACTGCCTGCAAAAGAAAAAAAAAGTTAAAGGTTGAGCAGCGACACTTGCTCTTCGATTAAACACAAGGGGAAAATAAGCAGGCCTGCATTCTTTTGCGTCTTGCGATCGCTCGAGGAGAAAGGTCCTCCAAAAGTTGGGCAGAAAGCGGGCTCACGATGCTATATGCGTCCCGGTAACGGCGACTTGACGACTTTACGCGCGACTTGTGGGAGCGATTTTTGCAATCGAGAGGGAAGTAGGAAATGATGGGGAACGATGACGGCGCATGCGCGGCTCGTCGCTGCGCTATTTTTTTTATGCAGCGTGCCGCAGCACGCCACAGCACGCCGGCTTGCGTCTTGTGCTTAGTGTCCCCTGCAAAAACCGACCGTGGCTTCCCCAAGCCCTTGGCTCCAGGCACCATTGCGGTACTCTGCTCCGCAAGCGGAGCATATACAGTTACTCAACGCGCCCCTCCCCTCTATGGGTGAGGCCAACTCTGCCCAGCGGCGCCGCTGGGGAGCCGACATGTTATAAACACTTGTTGAACTGGATGCGTGTGTCATACCTCCCTATGTTCAGCAGCCAGGCAAAACTGCTGCACGGTTAAACTTTGCATATGTAATTAAACATTTCTCGTGAAAATCAAAATGTGTCACTGGTATTTGGCTAAAACATACGCACATGGAAATGGTATAGTCTTACAGGATTTAAGTTCTTAGTGTCCTTCAGATTGAAATTTCACGCAGGTACTCTCGTACTGACAAAGGGTGCTGTTATCCACGCCCTGTTTAATCTCAAAAGTGGCCTTCAGTTCTTGACTTGATTAAATTGAACTGCAAATGCACGTTTTCCCTTTTGTTTCCTTTCTTTTCTTCTCGTTTCTGCGTCGTAATTCGTAATCGTTTACTCCGCAGTGTAATCAAGTAATGAATAGCCAACTAGACCGATTCCAAGCATCTGGTGCCCTTCAGTTTTAGATTTGCTCAGAGAATGTGACGATATTTAAGGGCAGGTAAAGTAACGTGTTGGCGGTTGTTTTTTAATACTCATTATTCTAAACTTTGCAGGCCGAGCTGACCGGAAATGCTTTGAATGCAAATGTGAGCGACCCTTCACTGCCTAAGAAGGAAGGCCAGCCAGCTCATCTTTGGCAGTGCCAGACCTGTGGGCTACATTTTACCCCAGATGAAGGGAACCAACTAGTCGGATCAAATAGGGAATGGCCACAGCTCAGCCAACTACATGCGACATTTCTATTCCCTTCCCTACCTTCGTTTGCCGACACACCGTGCCCGTTTTGTTGACGTGTAATTTCCAAAACTTATGGCGGTGATATACCGTACAGTTGTTGGTTCTGTGGCATGCCTGCCTTTTTTTCAGCACTACAGAGCAGGAGTGACGTTACTAAACCACGCTTCTTGATCGTATTTAGTTGTGTCTTTGTCAATTTGTGTGGGATTGTATCGACGGAATCCTTTACCGCATGTTTAAATTGAAATGAAACCTTTGAAGTATGTATTTAATAGAGAAGGATCGCTTTTATGTATGATTAACGTGCAATTTTTACAATCAATTTTTTGGGGATTTTCAGTATTCAGTTTGATGCCTGTGTTTTTTCGTGATATGATTATATTACCCTTTGAATTACACTGCAATACGAATGTAAACCCCTGAATTTCTCTACTTCATCAGCATGATGTGTCTATGTTTGCTTGTTCTTTTAGTTCGTTCTGATTGGGCTTCTGTATTGGTGTAGTATAAAAATTTGATCTTCACTCCTAACAGAACTTGCCCACACAGCATTCGACTCCGAATGGCAGAGAACGGACTGCGAGGACAAGGGGGCGGAGCTCTCCTTCCAAGGAGCCGACTTGCAGAGGCCACCATTGAAGATGGACCAGGAGGGGAGGACAGACGGCGGTGCGACTTCTGACCCCAATCTTGTGGTGTCCACAGAACTAACAACACCAGGTATGAGAAGACGCACATGGGACAATACTCATCCAGCCTCGCATCTCCTTAGCACCTTTTTGTAGGCTCGGTTTTCCAGAAAATGGAAAACGTGTGGAGTCTGATGTGGTACACAGCTTTCCCCACGTGGAAACTTCATTAAGTTTTAATTATCGGCCTGCACCAAACCGAAAAAAAATATCGCAACAAAATTTAATGCTTTCTTTTTGTTTTTGTCTTTTTTTATGTGAGGGGGGGTTATATTCCAAAGTCCAAAAACTACAACTCAAGTGAAAGTAAACAAACAAGCTGGGCTCAACTGAAGGAACATTCAGTCCGAGCACTCGAAGTTGCAATTGATACATATTATTTAATATCGGAGAAATGTATTATGCTGAGTTGGTTATTTATTACAGAATTGTCTTTTTTCCTTTAGTTCCGGTTGATTGAGTAGCTCTCACAAACGCTATAGATTATTTTCGACGCATAAAATAGCTCGAAAAGGCTTCGCTGCTTCAAATGATTGAAGCTTTTTTCACAACATTAATTTGTGTCGCCGAAGTTGCTTTAGACTGGCAAATGTTCATATCAATGTCAATATAGAACCGCGTTTTTCCCTCTTTAAAATCGCTCCTAAAATATTCACTGTGTACCTCAGCGATTTTTCAAGTTTCTAAGGTACATAACGATTATTCTACGAGCCTATTGAATGCTATTTTGTGTAACCTAATAATCTGTGGGTGTGTGAACGACCCTTTCAGCGTTACTTAATACACAGTCACAATCATTATGAATGTCAACACGTTATCACCCAGCGCTCCGTACTGGCAGCAGTATGCAGCCGCAGTGTTGTAGGCGTTATCTAAAAAAAAGTAAAGAAATATGTTACTCGTTACTCTCAAAATAAAGGAACGCAATATTGTTATCGACAGAAAGTAACGCACGTTACTTTTGCGTTACATGTTTTTTTATAAATAGGCAGTAACAGCGCTTTTGTTTTATTTTGATGACAGCATGTTTCGACACTGGGACGACAGGCGCGGGCGTTGGTATTTTTCTAAAGCAGAAATTTTTGCGTCGGGAAAAGACAGGCAAAATTTAGAAAATATGTAGAATGAGTGCAATAATTAATTACTTGAATCATGTACTACGTTTCAGCTTAACTCTAGACGCAGCCTACGCTACGAGCTAATCAGACAAATCAATCAGCGTCAAAATCACGAGTCCCTTGGCCTTGTGTGTTTATTTCAGCGATGAGAGAACACGCACAGAAACACAGAGAACACCATGATGGTTCCCTTTTTCCTCTCTGATAATTTCCATCAGCCTGTAGCGTCAGCTGCGTCTTTACTTCAGGTAAAACGAAGTATAGAAACTGGCAAAAATTACAGGTGTTCGTTTTTCAATTAAAATTGAGGAAGAAAAGAAGGGGGTGACGAACGTTTTCTTCCTCAAGTTTAATTGTCCCACCAACTCGCTCGTTCTGTCCTAACATCATTTTTCAAGTTTTCGGAAGATGTAACGAGTGATGTAATTATGTTACCCGTTATCGTGAGTACATTGCCCGTAACTGTCTTGGAAAAGTAACGATTACGTTACCGTGTTACTAACAAAAGTAAGGCGTTACCGGTAACGACGTTACTTGTAACACGTTACCGCCAACACTGTGCAGCGGCGACCGCGGCGGCTTGACTTCTCTTCCGCACTTGGTTAGCAGAACGTGCAAGCCACCACAGCTGCAGCACCATAGGGCTGCCAGAGTCGAGTCTTAAACGACCGCCTGTAGACATTTACAAGCTTTGCGAATGAACCTTTTTAACATCTCAAATGAACGAATGCCTACTATAGGCCGCACTGGCATAATGTAGGTATTCTGGACCATGTTCAGAACAATTAAAAATGCGCCGACCTTTCTTGCTTTGTTGTGTCATCCCAACAGACTGCATCGGAGCATGCTATGGCGACAAAGTGGATACCTTTGACCGTAACTGCCGCAGAGGTGACACCTCTCCCCAGACCAACAATTCTGGCCCACACAAGCAGCAGACGCACCGACGACCGAAGAAGCACCCGTGCCGCTTCTGTCCTTACTCATGCCTTTCCGCAGCGGCTGTCGCCATCCACGAGAGGACTCACACTGGCGAGAGGCCCTTCAGTTGCGATGCCTGCGAGAAAACATTCACGCAGAAGCCTCACTTGATATCTCACGTTAAAATTCATACCGGAGAGAAGCCGTTCAGGTGCAACACGTGCAGCAGGGCGTTTAGTCGTAAATGCATCTTGGCAAATCACGAAAGAATTCATACAGGAGAGAAGCCGTTCAGGTGCAATACGTGCAGCAGGGCGTTTACTCGGAAGTACAAATTGGCGAATCATGAGAGGACTCACACCGGAGAGAAGCCGTTCAAGTGCGAGACCTGTGGTAGAGCGTTTGCGGCTGATACCTATTTACACAGTCATCGGAAGATACATCGCAAGTGATCAAAACCCTCACATGCATCATAGTTGTGAAAGGGGTTTAAACGAAATACTCGAGCACCGACGTGTGTTCATTTGGCAGGGGTTCTACTTGCGAGCAGTGTGTGTTTTGCATGGTTCAAAATGTTTCAGCCTGTTATTTATCGCGTAAACACAGATAAAAAAAATGTGAATTTACCTTAGACAAAGCGACCAGAGTTCTTTTTTGTACACGAAAAAAAGAAAATACTCGAAGCCTAATCTTTTTTTTATTCATTTAGAGTCATTAATCACGTGATGCACCTGGACCTCTAGGTTGTCTCTGGGGTCACTTACGTTCCTTAGAGGTCGGCCTACTCATGACCATAAATGTACAAACTTATAAAATAACTAAGGTCTTTCAATAGCAGCAATCTTGAATATTGCAAATGTTAAGAAAGTACAAGAAAAACCGAGTACCTAATGCGGAGGGGTCAACATAATTTTAGGATGTAAAAATAAAGCTACAAGAAACTTTTTAACACACCAAGCTGGGAACTAATGCTTTACTCATTGGGCTGCAAGAGTATATACATGACTCGAAGATTTAGAAATGCAGCGTAATTTTATATCTCATTTCGTAATATTCTTGGTCCTTTTTCTTTTTGACCGGTTTGAGTATCTGAATCTTGATGACATCATTCAATGTACTACTTGCTGCATGAAGTACTTGTATGTAAGTTTTCCTTTTGCATGATTTTATTATTTTTTTTGCACATTCACAAAGACGGTCCTGATCATTTAGGATATTCATACTTTTAGTGCTATTCACTTTGTTTCACTTTAGGCACGAGCGCGGACGATGTTATGAGCCAGAGGGCCAATAAAACAGTGCAGAAAGCGCAACGTCATGGCGTGCTCTCTGCGCTTGATAGGACTAGCCGGTGGAGGACCACGTACAGAGAGATGGCGAATACCGGCTAGTCCTATGGTCCTATAAACTGCAGAGAACTCGTCATGGCTTTGTGCCTCTTTCGCTGTTTGATTGGCCCTTCGGTTCCTAACCTCGGCAGCGCTCAGACCTGCGCTGAAACGAAGTATAGTTTCACTTGAATTCGTCAGACCTTTAAATATTCTAAATTCTTCTTGTAGTAGACTGATCATATACATGTGTTGTACTAAAGGCATAATTGACTCCATTGTGTATTCCTGTATCTAAATACTGTATATGCATAATCCATCTAAATATGTCTTAATCTGCACTGAGTGTACAGTGGTTGACACTATTGTCTGATGCGCGAGAATTGGTGGAAGTGGAGTCTTCTTCCCAAACATATAAAACATTTGTTTTGACATATATACAGGGTGTTTCCAGAAAAACGGGCAAAATCGCTACTGCAAAAACGACGCATCGCAGAAAAAAGAAGCCTGATGCCATAGTGGTGTGTGTCCAAGGAAAATTGCTAGAGCTCGATATAATGGGTTATTTAATAAATTCTGAATACCTAGATATTTAAATATTAGTCTTAAACGGATGGTTTCAAAGATAATATTGCTCGGTATCATCGAGAAGACTAAATGCACCCATGTTATAATGGCATGAGGCACGCGCAGCATTTTACGGCGTTCTGAAAAAATGCTTAATTTGGATACAAATCTGGCTTTCCGTTTCTTATCGGAGAGAATCTCCTCGTGGTCAATCTCGCCTCCCGATTGCCCGTGGGGAGATGCACGCGATAGGAAGCCGAAAACAAGACAGGCGTCCAAATTGAGTATTTCTTCAGAATACCATTGTAGAGTGGGTGTTTTTCATAGTTTTTGATTATTCTCAGCAAGATTCTATTTGAAACCATGCCTTTAAAATCAATAATTACCAATTTATTTATTAAATAAAATACTCACCCAATTTTATTGAACGCTAAAAGTTTTTCTTGATGTCAGGTGCAAAGGGCCAAAGCTGGCAGGGTGGTGGAAGCTACAAGCCCGTTGGACCAGTCATACGTCGATCTTTTGAAGCATGCCTGCGCTCCCAGCCATATCCACTCAGAGGGCATGGTCAGCAATGAAAGGGAGGCAGTTGTCTGGTCCGGCAAATATGTAGCTCCCGCCGCACTGTCAGCTTCAAGGGGCCGTGCAAAGATATTGGGTATTGGGCCTTTGGCATCAGTGGGACCCAAGCACTGTTGTGCCCATTACAAGAAACACGTAACAAACTAGCGTCACTCGCTAGATCGTCAAAACTTAACGAGTTCTTAGATTCGTTACCGTCCTAAGAACGTAACAATATACAGTTACGGTTACTTTCAAAAGAGAATGATCGTTACTTTTGCACCAATTTGAATATCACTCTTATTCGACAGCGAAAGAACTTAGACAACAGTTCAACTTCTACGGAGTCATTTCTTTGTGTGTTATTAGTTTGTAAGATTTGTTGCTTATGTTTATTATTTTGAAAACTGGTTTTAACGACTGTGCTCTTTTTTATTTTCTCTTTTTTTCGCAAATAATTTAGTAATTTTTTGCACCACCATGAGGGCTCAGCAATAAGCTTTGGTTGAATAAAACGCTGGTTTGAACAAAGAGGTAACCACGTGTCGCCAAATTTTTTCCCCATTTGAAGGGATCCACTCTTGGGAGTATTTATAGGTATTCCCATGAAGATGGGGTATAATGCATTATATTACAGTATACCCCTTTTTCTTGGGAATGTTGCAAAGGCTCTCAGATTTCACTCTTTTAGAAAGTCGGCAAACCAGCGCACTCTGTTGGGCACGCGCAGAGTGGAGGTTGCGAACAGCTTCGCTGATTCTTTCATGAGTTTGTTTTGAAAGCCCTTAAAACCCGGTTTCAAGCGCACTTGGAGCAGGGCTATTAAAGGTGTGTCACAAAGCGATCCGGACATGAATAAATTGATAAAAAATTACTGACAAGGACATTATAACTAGGGTTATCTGGTGGAGAAATGTTAGGGCCGAGTTTAGTGTAATGAATAGTAAATTAGCCGACGCTCTTATGGGCGAAAAGAAGGATAATTCTATTCGTGATAAGACGAAGCCGCGTTGTAGGCAACATAAATTACTGATGACAACAGTAGGCTAACGACACATTCCGAATGTTAAGCGTGCAAACCGGGCTTAGCGACAGTAAAGAAAAGGAAGAAAATGGAACACTGACAATGACCTATCGACCCTAATCGCAAACGTTTGTCACGAACGCAACTGCAAAAGATAGTTATTCCTTCAAATTTGCCCCAAAGAAAAAAAGAACATCTTATTTTTTAGACTGCCAGGTCTTTATACCAGGACTGGGGGTAGGCGACTGGGAGGTCTGCAGGGTGCCATTAAAAGGGTTGCGCTGCTACACCCCCATTTGAAATTTTTTTTTTAGCTTACTAATTTATTTGAACACGGCGGTTTTCGTCAGAAAAAAATAAAGCTTGTGTTGGAACACTACTCACATATTTACTGACTACGTGATGTCGCAGATAGGGGCATATAAAAAGGTGAATGGGATGGGACGGCGGGGGGCGTTGCGGCAGTAATTTGCCTAGGGCGCTTGATGGGCCGGCCGTGCTTTATGCCGTCTGATGCCTGGTGTTGATAGGATTGGTGAACTAGCACCTGGCACCACACGCCCATTTTCACAAGAACAGAAGCTGCACAAAAATTGGACGACTGACAGAAAATCTATTGGCGGCACACACAGAGGAGCCACCGTGACGAGCGCTCCGACCAGCTCCGGAAGACTGCTTTCGTGTACCGGCTGATGCTCAAACTGGAGAATTCGAATGTTTTGTCAAGAGGTGTGTCGCAAACTTCCAACTTCCTGCGCAACGTGATACAGCACCAGTGTGCTAAAGAGCCAACATTAACCGTCAAGAAAAATAGGAAGGGCACGAAGCTGGAATGCAAAAAAAAAAAACACGAGTGCGTCTCTTTTTATTGTGAGTGTATTCGAGCATTTTTGTGGATCATTTCTGGGGGACCATTGTATAATCCGCGAACGTGAACAGAGCATTCCAGAAACCAGATGGCACTGGGGAGGAAGCTTTCTACCTATCTGCTTACGCAATATAGTGCTACTTCTAAATAAAAATAAAGAAAAAGCTTGTCTTTTTGTTCCGATTATCAGCAAACAACTTGACCTTAAAAGCCCCCCCACCCCTGATTCCGAGTCAAGAGGTCTAACGAGGCAAGAACGATCCATCATTGGACCTTCTGACTCGGACCTTTTGACTCGTTGGACCTCTTGACTCCCTGTCCGATCACCGGAAAAGGGGGGGGGGGGGGGGGGGGGGGGGGCTTGGAAGAAAGTTTGAACAAGAAGAGCAGGAAAAGAGACAAAAGCGGAAAAGCGATGAATGGCGGCTTTCGCGTGGCAAGGAGGGACGTGACAATCACTCCAGTGCAACGGGGTAGGATCTTGCGAATAATCACAAAGCAATAAAAAAAGGGAGATGAGAGAAAAGGATACAGTGACCTCGGGGACGAGAGGTTTTGGGATCCTGAATGGCTGACTGTGTCACGGTGTTGTGCGTTTTCCATTTCAATCGGCTGGTGACCAACGCCATCTCTTCTTCCGGTATGCTCGAGTACCGGAGGAATTTCCCGAGAGTTGTGCGCGCTGTACGGTCGAGGGGATGCAGGTTGTTTCTTGAATTTAGAAACCAACGAACAGTTAGTCGGTCACTTAATGACGAGGCGCGTATACACAGCATGAGCTGAACTAGCAGGAAATTTTGGGCTATGTGGATGATTTTGACAGCATAATGTTTTACAGTCATCCTGAGGGTCAACATGCCTTTCCGCAGTATATTGCCAATATGGCCAGTGCAGCATGACTGCTAACTCGCACCACGCTGCACGGAGAACGAGCATCGGCGTGCGTTTGTGCAATCACTACAGCGTGGTGCACGTAAAGACCCCTAATACTCCGTTTCACCTAAGGATTGACCTCAGCCTATGCTAGAAGCCGAGGGCATCGCAGGACATCTCGCTTCGCGGGACGCCGAACCGGTAGGTCACGTGACACAATGTCGGTGCAAAATCGGTTGCGCTGACTGGTTCACTGACCTGCGTGAGTCCGACCGCGTCCGCCTGCAGCAGCCTGCGACGTTACATATTTTTACGGGTTGCTATGGCAGTTTACGACCACCATTGCTGCTGCAAGGCGCGGTCGTAAGAGGCTTGAAAACCGGTTGTGTCAGACTTGGTCGTAGTTGGTCGCAACAGTGTGAACCAGCCTTCAAGGTAGAAGAGAGTACATCTTTCATACAGCCCCGGCTAAATTGCTGATTTGTTGGTTAGATATATGTAGCTTCTTGGATGGGTGACAAGCTCATCGCTATGTCTCAGTATTCACAAATACCACTCAGATTTGTGCTGACTGCGTATGGTTCATCATCTTTATTTTCTTTCTCTCATCTTGTATAATGGAAGGATACCAAGCGGGAGATCTCGTATTTGGTTGAACAACGAAGTCCCAACAGCGACAAACTTGTCTGTCAAATGAAGTGTCCGAGAGTATGGACTGGGGCCTCCAAACACGCAGAACCGTCATTGTTCTGCTTGCGGCGCTCGCTGAGTTAGCTTTTCGCACAAGAGAAACATGAGTCGTACATCACCTACAAGGTGATCATAGCACATCATGGTAGCGAGAGTGAACGCGACACAACCGCGTTTCAAAAACGTGTGATGGCCGTCATATTGCATGGCCATGGTGGGGCCTTTTTCTGTAAGGAATAGACAAATCGATCAAATGATTTTTTATTGAAAATATACGCGCACTCTGTGTGGGTCTTTTTGTACAAACTAGTTTGCTATCAAAAATCAACCCTACCGTAAGCTGTACTTTGACATGCACGGTATGTAGTAAGCTCGTTAGAATGTCTTGAAGCCTGCATTCTTAACCTACCTATTAAATCGCGTTCATCGGTAATATCATGGATTAGACGGACCCCTTACGTTGAGTCTTTAGAAAGTTTGTTTTATAAGCGCACTCTTGACATTTTGTGGATGGTTTCTCCAACTCGGGCTATGTGACTGTAAGGTTGTGTGGCTAAACCCCATTTATTTTCCTTTTAAATTGTTTCATGTTCTATTAAGCAGCGGAATGCCAAAAGAACGAAATTGGCTCGAACTAACGGGTTTCCTCGAAGATTAGCCTGGTGTCCGGTGTCATCCGCTCGCTAACTAGAGCGGCCATCTGGAACCTGGGTGGCCATCTGGAACCTGGGGATTTGTGTGAATTATGATTGGGGCGCAGGCCTCGCCTCACCAACGCGACACCTCCGCGGCTCCCCGGACCCCACGTGCGAGGAAACGGGTCGTTGTTAACGTATTCTTGGAAGGCTCATTCGCCACTTGCTTTGGTTCTGTTGTCGCGTGCCTCGCTTTTAGAAGTTTGTTTTGATTTTGTTGTCACTTGCTTCGCTTTTAGAAGTTTGCTTTGGTCTTCGCCCGCGGAATGAGTTAGTCTGGAAAGCTGAGAGAGACGGACTTGTCAGCAACACCCTCCTAACCCACACCTCGGCAACAAGTGCGCCGATACCTGGCACCATACTATTTCTGAAACCTTGCTCGATTGATAGTCCTTACTTTTATTAAATTACTTTCCATCTATACAAACGTCTGAGTAGTTTGGTGGTCTGCCAGCGAAGTCACAGGTGTGTGCGGAATTGCTGGACATCCGGGAGCTTCTCAAGAAGCGACGCCCGGCAGCCACGAAACATCCATCGTCGACAGAACAACGAAGCAAAGAACTTTTAACTGTGACATCTCCCCATGGCTTTCCTCCGTCTGGCGTACCCAAATTCGCCGACCAACGTTGCCCGCTGACCATAGTTGCCAGACTACCGCTACTCCGGCGGGTGTATGAGGGAAAAGGGAAAAAAAGTAGTTGTTCCAGCAAAGAGAGGGGAAGGAGGCAGAGGAGGAAATGCGTGAACAGGGAGAGAGTTTCTAAATAGGGGGGGGGGGGGGCCTGCAGGGGAGCGTAACGCATTTACTCCGCCACCAGCGTCGGGCATAGAGTTATTACAATAAATGCTAGAGGCTCGGCTGGCGCTAGTGTCTACGGGACTTCCGGTTGCAAATTGAAGCAGACAGCATGCAGTCTACTTTTCCAGTCTTCCTGTGTATTCCTATGGAAAAACATGCGGGAATTTTGTCTCGTCGCCGGAAAATAACATGAATAACTTTTGTTATTTCGGTTGTAGCAGGTAGTATGTACCTTTATTAATATTGTGAAAGTAATTGCTTTAGTTACAGCATTTTTCCTTTACCACTGAACGATGCTAAACTTCGCTATATTTCAGGCCCAAACCTCTGATCCATGGCAGGTATGTAGAAACAAGCGACGATTTTAAGCAAAATAACGATCGGAAGGAATGTAGAGTGTGTTCAAAGTTTGCCAGCATTCCGTTGGTACTTATATATTGCTAATATGTCTGTCCTCTCACTGTATCAAAATGACCCCGTCGTGCATCTTTACGAGTGGTTAAGAAAAACGTTTGAAACATAAAGAATAAAGGACGTGGACTACGAAAGGTGTGTTTTCTTATTATTTCCTATGTTGGGCCTAGCGGGCACCTCGGTCGGGATTCGAACCCGCCACCTGGGGATGTGTAGTGTGTGTTTGTGTGTGTGTGTGTTCTCACTCTACATTTCACCCTCATTTTTCTTTTAAAACATTTTGGCTTACGGCCCTGTGTACAAATTTGGTATATGTGTGCACGTGTTTTTTTTTTTTTTCTTTTTCAAATCCTGGGTGGCGGGCTGGCAGGCGCACTCGCGTTTGGGTTTTAATCTTTCTGCACAGCCATGCACGCCACTCAGGATAAGATTTTTGTATGCAAATAAATATTACTATTATTATTATTATCGCGCACCTGTCCTCTGGCTTCCCTCTATTTGCAAAGATTTGGAGCGTGCGGGTGCTGATTTCAACACAGAACAAGAATCTTCGCACATATTCATGAGCAGAAAGAATAAAGCAGTACTTATTTATTGCAAATCGGACTATATTACGTGACTTTCAATTTATTTTGATCGTCTGCAAGCACAAGGAATTCCTTACTCAGTGTTACTGCGTAGTTCTTGCTGTCTCTCTTGTCCACATGTCCTTCGTTCGTTTGGCACATATATCCCCCACGCTGGAAAGCGTCGACGCCGTGTTCGCGCTAACAGTGTTCGACAGTGCACATAAATACACGTACGAAGCGGTTTTAACACCGTTTTTACTGCCGCGAATTTCAAATAAGAATGCTGTAACTGACCAATTATTTCATCTGCGTGACTGAGAAATGTTCCAATTGGCCTAGTACGTACAAATTATTTGTGATATTTGCTCTTATAATCAAGCGCAGAGAGAAAATGCGCTCGCTTTTTCCCATAGAAATGCATTACCGGAAGTCAATTTCTGATTGCATGCTGTCTGCTTCAAAATGCAACAGCACACTAGCGCCAGCTGAGCCTCTAGCGTTTCTTGTAATAACTCTATGGCGTCAAGTCACTGGTGTCGATGACGCTTGTTCGCATTGCGCTCGCGCCATCCTCTTTGCCTCCTGCTTAGAGGCGCTGGCATCATTTGCGCGTTTGTTGACGTCGCCGTAAAAACGTGCTCGCTCCGCGTACGCGGGAATTTGTTTAGATGACCCGTAAGAATTGCTTCCTTGGTTTACCTGCAGCGATGCAGCGATAGGCTCAAGAATACCGATTGGTGCTTGCAAATAAACCCCAAGTTCTTTTTATACATAATTACAAGGACTGCTTGAACTGGAGTGGGTGGCCCTAAAAAGGGCCGTTTGCTGGGCGTGTTCAGGCACACGGATACCCTCCGGCCGATGGCTTCCACAAGCCTGAGGAAGGGGTCCCTAGAGCACTATATAGCTCCTTCTGAGCAGAGTACCTCAATCTAGGACGCCATCTCTCGGTGACTAGCGGCGAACTCCTAGAGGTTCCAACTCCGGTCAGAAATGCATGGGGAACGTTGGAAAATCGCTGTTTCTTCAAAATTGTGGGGATGTACGGAATGACAATAGTTTTTGACATAATAATGGAACATTCTAGAAATTTACGCTAAGTTCTGTGCCACGTAAGGACGTAACTTTTTTTAAAAATTGCCTGAGTGGCATCATGCAGCAGATGACGGAGCGACGTCACAATGTTCACGTGACCCGCTTCGGCCAACCCCCAAAAAACCCATCTCCGCTGCGCAAAACAATCGTCTGCTTCAAACGCCATTGCCTTGGAAATTGCCTTCTCACAATTTTTACACGCATCCAATATTATTAAAACTTTGATAAAGTGTTTAGAGCTTTACCAACTTCACGACAGACTAGTTTCGAAAAGTGTGAACTTGCTGTTTATTTTTTAATCAGCCGTGTTGAGTCGATCTTCATGTATTCTCCCATAGGGCGGGCCGCCTCCTGGGACCCTGAGTACAACGTGACACGCGCCGAGCTGCTCAGTCGGCCATCTTGTCGGCGAAGCACGCGGATCAAAGGATTGCGCTACTCTGCTCCGTAGGAGCTATATAGAGCTCTAGGGGTCTCTGCACCTGGTTCGGCTGTGTTCCAAATCTTACCCAAATAGATCCGAGTTACTCTGGCAGATTGGATCACGTGACAGCGCAGATTGAAAAATTCTGGACGCGGGTAAGTTTTAGAACGCCAAGGGTACAAAACCTTTACCCTGGAGTAAGGTCGAGTAAATTTTGGAACACGGCCCATACAATAAGTCCCCCACTGATCTCTATTTTAGCAGGCTGGATTGCGGATCAGGAGCCCGTCGGTGTCAACGTTATTAGAACCAACCCAGTTCTGGAACTCCGCTCCGGAGGGGGTCCCTTTGCGCGGCGCCTGTTAGAGGGCGTGCGCTCCGTATTAATACTCGCTATCATCATCATTGACAGCGCGTTTGTGTCATCTGGCCTACTGCTTACGGATGTTAGTGGCGCTTTTTCTGACAGTAGCAGACGACTTTCAAATTGCTTCTGCTGCAGTTGGTAGTCATCGACACATCTACTATTACGGTATGTACAAACTTGCCCTGATTGTAGCCACCGGATTGTGGCGCCGACAAATTTGGGTTGTTCGAAACGCTTCGTGCTGTCAGCACAGCTAAGGCAGCAGCATTTTACAGTAATGCAAAGCGTATGCCAAAACGGTCGTAGCGCTTTTCATGCTCAAATTGTAATTTTTACTGGCGAAAGGGCAAAAATTAACCAAAAACCATGCTGAACCTCGAGAGGAGTCGGGACTCACAAGCAGCCACAGCGCAGTAGCAGACGAAAACACGTGGAATAATGCGCCAGCAGCGCCACCTAGCTGCAAAAGAATCGGACCCGGTTTCGGACCCCCTCCCATGTACAGCGTCTATGGGAAGTTCCATAACTGAGTTGATCTTAGTAACGGTGCGTCGGTGTCGCCACCGGCGGCCATTGCTTGATGCAATACACGCAAGTCTATGGGAGAAACGCACAAAAGTAAGAATATTGAAGCGTGTACACTGTGCTGGAGGCGAGTATTTTATGGTGCGCTGCGATCCTTATGTCGGGTGTTTGGAGATTGAATCGGTATTTGTCAAACGTTCGGTCGTCGAATAAAAAAATCAAACGTACCGGAGCACCTACGGCTGAGCTGGCAAGCTTGCTCTCGTAGTGTAGTAAACAAAGGAACTTGCCGTCAATGAGACCGTCCTTGGGGAAGCCCAGTCGTTGATGAATGACAAAGAAGTTCCATCTCGACAATGGCTATCCGAGAGTAAGCGAATTCCGCGTAGCAAAGCCTTTGAGCTTGTCGTCTGCTAAACCCAAACCAACGAAACCGCCACCGACTCTGCGGTAACTCTCGCCTCATTGGGCTGCACTACAGCAGAGTCACTCTCGACCACAAAATATTTATTTATAATAACTGCGAGGGGCTGTCAGTTTTAATGTTTGTATGCAAGCTATTTGACGGGCTTATTGAAAAGTATCCAAAAAGTTTCAGTGCCGACCACAGCTCAGAAACGGGGGAAACTGCACTTTTTCTTTTCTTCCCATAGAGTCCCATGCATTGGCTGGTGTCAATCAATGGCCGCCGGTGGCGACCAGTGGTGGCGATACTCGGCCCTAGCTGCTGAGGCCGCGGTCCACGATCCAGGCTACTACAATTAGGGAGGCTCTAGTGAGGGTGGGCACAACTCAAAACCTGGAGAGCGTTTGCAATTTAATGGCGGCGCCTGAGGGAGAGGATTTGTGAAAGGATATGAGCCAATGTTGCCTGCACGAGAGCAGACGCCCGCTCTCTTGCAACTCTGTTGCTCCATGCGCCTTTCCTCCTGTCGCCTTCCATTGCAAGTAACGAACGCCTTGGCGCAGCCTCTCTTGCTTCCTTCTTGCTCCTATGATTGCAAACGTCGAGAGGCGAAAGCAGGGTTGCCAGACCAGCAGCAACGTCCAAGATGGCGAAATTAACCATTTTTCGCGTTAAAAAAATACTTAGCCTATCGGAACAAAACTGGTGGCTATGGAAAGGTAATCAATTATACCTTGTGTAAATTATTCAAGCACTTTGATGGGCTCTTATGACCTGAGTTAGAAAAGAAAATGACCCTTTGCCCCATAGACTCCCAGCAAAATTTAGCAATTAAATGGCGTCCATGTCCCGTGATCCCCGATCTAGCAGTTGCACCCACAATCACTTGAGCCTCCCTAATCCCTAACTACAATAGAGATCAGTGGCGTCCCCCGTCCCCTGTTTGGAAAAAGACCTTTTACGTACTTTTAGACCGTTTTTGATAGCTGCAAGAGTTTGGTGGCGCTAGCTACCGCCTAATAGTAGGAGAAGATCCAGTGTTGGTCTAATAGAATCTTACTATCACTTATTTATTTATCCATACCATTTTGGTTTTCCCGCTCGCGTTGGTCTTCTCGCGGCCTCGCGCCTCACTTTGACGTCCTCGGTGTTGAACCTCAAGATAAAAAGGCCGATCTGTTTACGAAATGGTGAGTTCCTCCGCGTGTAAATATTGATTTTGTACGTGAGGTACGGGCCCACCTTTCTGAAACTCGCGTTCCCATAGGGATGAAACAAAACCACGGAGTCTTGCAGCCGAGATGTTTCGTATTTAATGACGACGGTCTAACTTGTCAGTTCCCGTTCGCGTTTGACGTTCTTACGAAACCTGATTTAAGCCCTTGTGTTGTATTTCGTCGCGAGCCAACTGATAGCGCGGCCCGTCACTCAGAGAGCTCAAGAGAGCGCCTCTCGCGTATTTATGCCTACGGCTGACCTTGTGTAATGGCAAGCGGTCGTGCTGGCTTGCATGGGTCTGAACTAGTAGTCCCCTACTTCAGCCCACGACCAAGTCTATTACTTCCGGCCACTTCACCCTGAGCTCGCCTTCGGGGAGCGCTGTCCCCGGATGCCATGGCCTCTGAGATCCCGAAGCCCGCGCGCGTGAAGTCTTCTCCGGTAGTCTTCATTTGAGTCGCTCTTCAGCAGAAGAGTGTTATCGCGCAAACTCCATCGCTCGCCGCGAGGCCAGCGAGGCGCCGCTGTCTGTTCAGTCATAACAGAGCCGTATAGACCGTTTTACTGAAAGAGGGCGAGAGAGAGAAGGGGAAAGGGCTACCGGCGCTTTCGCCCTTTCTGATTGTGTAGAAAGAGTGAAATTCCCGGATGAGAGGCTTCGCCGGTGTTGGGTGTCTGCTGTGCCCGAACTTCGTTCGCGCTTTCTTTTCTGTTTTAAACTCGCAAACTTAATTAGAGCCAGAGGCTTCGATGGCAATAGTCTCCCGGTCATCTGGACACCATTGCTGGGTCATAGGGTGCACAAATAAAATCAGGAAGCATAGAATACTGTCCGAGGATATATGTAGCTTGCAAGGAATCCGGCAAGGCGACAGCGGCTGCAATGTCTTTGAGCTCCATCGCTTTCCACATGAACCCTGTCTCCGGTGGCAGTGGATTGCGTCCATAAACCGAAAAGGCGTTTCCTCAACGCCATCCTCTCGACTTCGCTCGGAACATTTCGGGAATGCAGAGCGCACTGCCGATGAACATAGGGTACGCTCGCAATGTGCGTGCGAGTTTTCTCATGATAACTGCTGTTTCAGCTTGTAAAATTTTGTAACTGAATTTATCTTAATAGTGATAATTTGCAGTGGTGACTGACTCGATTTTATCATCGACAACAATTAGTTGAAGGCTCATTTCCGCCGCCGGCTGAGGCTGGAAATTGTTAAAAACGTGGTTCTATTAATTTTTTTTTTTTTTTAAATTGCGATTTTCTGCGCGATACTAAAAAGCCGGCAAAAGTGCTCCTTGGAGTGCCGCTGGTGGGTTCTTTCCGCTGACTAAGGCGCTTTGAGGCGCTTGATAGTCACTGCAGGGAACGTCTCGTGTGTTGCGATCTGCGTTTTCGAGCCCAGTGTGCACGTTTCTTTGTTTGAGTCATGGCATCCGCCAGTGTGGCGACGGAGGGAACAGCGCCAGCGAACGTGCCAGCTATAAAAAATGGAGGTGAGCACCCAAAATATTGCATCAAATAGTAAAATAATTCGTGGCTGCTTCGAGGCTTTCTGCGGTTCGACAAAAGTACATCTAGAGCGTCTTCGTCGTTCATTCACAAGGAAATATAAGAACAGGGACACGAAGATAAAAACAGCACAGCAGGACGATATGTAGCAGCTCCGGGCGTTTTCAAAGTTAATTGAGGTTCCCGTTAACTAAAAGCGGCTACGTTGAAATAGGCCCATTGCAAGCAAAAATGTATAAATGGTTCATCATTTCCAGTCATGCGGAAAACAATGAAGCTTAAAAACATTCCAGCCGTACTTGCCTTGCCGGATTCCATGCAAGCTACATAGGTCCTCGGACAGTATTCGACGCTTTCTGTCGTTATTCGTGCACCCTATGACCGAGCAATGGTGTCCCGATGACCGGGGGACTGTCGCCATCGAACACCATGGCTCTAACTAAGTTTGGGAGTTTGAAACGTAGAAGAAAGTGCGAACGAAGTTGGGGCACTGCAGACGCCCAACACCGGCCAAGCCTCTCATCCGGGACTTCCACTCTTTCTACACAATCAGAAAGGGGGAAAGCGCCGGTAGCCCTTTCCCCTTTTCTCTCTCGCTCTCAAAATGGCGCTACCCACAATAAAACGGTCTATATGGGGAGAGTTTGGTCAGTCTATGATCTCGCGGCCGTAACGCTCTCCTCCCAAGTGAGCCAATCAGCACGCGGCGTAGAGCGAGAGGCATGAGTGGATGCGCGTGAACTCCCGGCTGCTCCCACCTGAGTGGGGAGGGCCGCCATCTTCGATCATTCTCCCGGCGGAATGCATGGGATCGGCATCTAAATCTCGATTATTGCCTTTTATATCGCTGGCTCTGGCAAGAAAATGACATTCTGTTATTCGTCGGTGGGTTAAAAGGGTAATGTAGCTAAAGTAGCCAGAAAACAGACCTCCTTATATCGAAATGTTGCGATTCAAAACTTGGAATATTCCCCGACCTGCAGCCGCGAGCGGCGGCCATGAGAAACACGGCGTGGCGTCAATGGGGGAATCTTAATAATAATAATAATAATAATAATCTTTATTAGCACAAAGAGCAGACTGTGTCCTGGGGGGCTTGCGAGGCGAGAGCAGATAGGCGAAAGCCCGTACGCGAGAGTGTCTGCTGGCCAACCCCCCAGGAAACAAACAATAAAAACAGAAAACAAGCAATCAGAGAAACAACAATCAAGCAACTGAAAAAAAAATAATAATAATAATCCAAGCAGTCTTAGTGCCGGATTTGCAGAACACTCTCCAAGGACAATAATGAACCCCCCCCCCCTCCCACACACAGCACCACGAGGTGCAACATTAGGGCTCCCCACCCTGTGGTAGGAAGCTTGTCCCTTCACAAAAAGACGCTGTGAAGAAAGGGCGTGTGCGCCCCGTCTCACAGCTCACCAGGGGTGCCATGTTGCGCCCCCCGGACCCCCAGGAGACCCGGAAGAAGGAAGTGACGTCAACAACGCAGCAAACGCAGATGGGATGTTGATTTTGTTTTCTTCTGTCAACATCCAATCTGCGTTCACCCTAGTCGACGACGCCAGCCCCACCCCCCAAGCCTCCCAGGAGTCCCAAAAAGCGCAACATAGCACCCCAGGAGACGAGGCACACACGACCGCCCCCCACCGCAACACACACCACGGACGTTGGTTACCCCGGGCTCGCGAAAACGCCCGACACAGAGTCCTGCCTGTCTTGAGGTAAAGGGACACGTATGTCTAGGGGAGCCGCCAGGAAAGCTTCAATTGCAGCTGGGACAAAAGAGTGGCCATGTCGGAGTGTGCGCGCCCTTAGCTGCTCAGGTTGCCCGGAACGCCTGTTAATCCGAACAACACTCTCCAAATAAGTGTCACACATTGAGCCGTCCAGGAGTCGGCACAAAAGTTTGACACGCGCTACGACTTGCCGGTGGTCAAGAGAATGCCAGTTCACTCCCCTAAGACGATCCTGGTATGACTGTGACCTGGCAAGTGGCCAACAGGTGCGTGCCAGGAGAGTCCGTGTTGCACGACGCTGAACTCCCTCCAGGCGCTGTGAGAGGTGAGCTTGATGGGGGCTCCAGATGGCCGCACAATACTCGAGGCGTGGGAGTACCAGGGCCGTGTAGAGTACTCGAAAGGCCTCCGGGCCACAAAAGCGCGAGACCCTGGTGACGAATCCAAGAGTTCTGCGAGCCTTCGCCACAATACTCGACACGTGGATGGTGAAGTCGAGAGTGGGAGTGAGCGTGACCCCCAGAATCTGGAGATGTGTAGCCACCGGTACAGGGGTGCCAGACATCGAGTAGCATGGGGGCTGCACTCTCCTTTGTGCGCTGAAGCGCATAGCGGCACTTTTGGCATGGCTGAATCTGAGGTGGTTGGCAATGGACCAGTCCACGACCTGCGTCAAGTGATCTTGAAGGAGATGGTAGGATGAGGGTGAATCTAGACGAGCCAGAATGGTGGTATCGTCGGCGTACTGGACCAGGAGGGTACCATCATTCTTTGGCATGTCGTTGACGTATATCGAGAAGAGCGTGGGTCGTAGGACCGAGCCCTGAGGCACTTTTGAGGGTACTCGATAGTCGTTGGATGTCGATCCGTGGAACACAACTCTATGTGAGCGCCCGATGAAAAAATGTGCGACCCAGCGAAGCATGGAGCCACGCACGCCAACCCCGGCAAGCTTCTTGATGAGAAGGTGGTGATCAAGCGCGTCGAAGGCGTCGCTGTAATCAAGCTGGATCAGGTCAGTAGGAGTGCGGGCGTCCAAGCCATCACTGATGTAGTGTGTGATGGTGGCCAGGGCAGTGTCGCAGCTCCTACCTGGCCTGAATCCATGCTATGACATGGAGAGGGTTTTGCTGTCGATCAGGTAGTCCAAAAGACTCCGATTGACTAGTCTCTCGAAGGTCCCGCAGAGGATTGATGTCACGGAGACCGGTCGATAGGAAGAAACATTATTCGCCGGCTTGCCTTCGCCCTTGTGGATGGGCGTCACCAGGGCCCTCTTTCATGAATCTGTGACCACAGCATTGTCCAGTAAGGACTGAAAGATATTGATAAGAGATGGAGACGCCTGCGGGCAGAGCATCTTGAGAAAAGCAGGCGGCAGGTTGTCGGGGCCCGGCGAGAGAGAGGGCTTAATCTGACCCAAGGCATCATTGAGGTGGTCAAGTGTCAGGGTGATGTCAGGCATAGGCATGTTGGGGCACGCTGTGCTCTCCTCAATGTCTTGTACCAGAGAGTCGATGCAGGGTGGAGATGAAGCAGCATTGAAAACACTAGAGAAGTGCCGAGCGAACAGTTATGCAACGTCACGGGAGGACGCTACGCTCCCATTATCGGTCAAGAAGCATGGCTTGCTGCTGCTGGTCTGCAGCCTGGTCATATAAGACCAGAACTGCTATGGGTCCTCTTTGGCCTTAAAAGCAATGTTGCGGGCGTAATTGGAGTGAGCAGTGTGAATAGAGGACTTCAGTGCTCGCTGAAGATCTTTCGCTGCCTTTAGCGTTTCTGCACATTGCAACCGTGCCGCCTTTTTGAAAAGCGCCCTTTTGTGACTGGCGGCTTTGATAATGTCAGGTGTTATCCAAGGAGCCCTCTTCCGCCGGGTTGACCGAAGTGAGTGGGGGACAGCATCATGCTGAATGGCACAGGCAAAGTCACACCACAGATCGAAGTTTGAGAGATAGTCGCTGCCCATAGTTGTCATACCCCAAGGCGCAAAGTGGGCCAGGCTTGCAAGGTGAGCGTGATCCGTCTCGAGGAACCTCCATATGGTGCAGGCAAAGTGGCCCTTCCGGGGCAGAGAGGTGGCAAACGATACCTCCACAGCCATGTGATCACTTCCACTAAGTCCAGGATAGACGTCGCAGGAAAGGATCTTCGTGAGATCGGGGGTGAACACCAAGTCCAGGAAGCTGTTCCGTGGCAGGTAGGTGGGGCTGCGGCAGACCTGGAAGAGTCCAGCTGATGACGTTGCGTCTAGGAGCAGGTCGTCGAAGGCATCACCAGGAACCGGTTCGTCACTGTTCCACCAGTCGATGTGAGAGTTGAAATCTCCGATAAGCAGGATGTCCCGATAGGGTTTCAGCAGGGCACGAGTTACCGAAGCGTCGAGTAATTGGTAGGCAGAGTTCCGCGTCGAAGGCGGGCAATACACACACCCGAGTAGAACAGTGCCATGAGGCAAGTGAAGCTCGAGGAAGATCGCCTCCAGGTCGGGGTGTTCGAGGTCGTACCTTCTATCAACTGTGAGGCCGGACGGAGTGGCGACCAGTACCCCTCCCCCCCCTGCACTCCCTGTCCCTCCGAAAAATGCTATGCGGTGTGCCTAGAAGCTCACCGTCGTGGACGCTGGAGTCAAGCCAGGTTTCCGTAAGCAGAAGAATCGCATTGTCAGGCAGTGAACTTGCGGTGGCATGAAAATCTTGCATTTTGTTCTTGAGGCTGCAACAGTTGGTGTACCACAGGGTGAGTGCCTTGTTCACACCTTTTGCTCTCGGCGCACGTCCACTGTCCTTTCGAGGAGGCCGGCAAACACCGCCGTCGCCGCGGGTGACGGGGGGGCCGGCGACTTTGGGCAAAGTCGCAGGTAAAGGCAGAGGAACTTCAAAGAAGTCATCAGAAAACTGGGGTAGCGAACAGACCAAGCAGAACCACGGGTCGCTTAAAGAACCCAACTGACGATAATGGGCTAATGACAGGTGGATGCAGCCGCGATGAAACCAGCCTGTGCAGGAGTGGCAGCAGAGCGCGGCCTGGTTATCCCGCACTCGCTTGGTGCAGCAGGGACAGACAGAATGCCGGGGACCGGGATTGGACGCAACGTCACCGGCGAGCAGAATGCACCAGACGAGGTGATGCCGACGTGCATGACTTGTGAAGTCACCGGCGAAGCACCGGTGGCGTTCCTGAGCAGCCCGATTGAAGCGGTCGGGCCCGCTAGGCCTAGCCGGCATAAACCTGACGGCAGCCCAGCTTGAAAGGGACAAGGGAGCACGGGTCCAACTGTGGGATAGGCCGCCTTGAGGATGGCTGGCAGAGTACTTGGAGCCATCACGAGCCCCGACGCTTGTACAATTGTCGATTCGGAACTTCAGGATTGTGGCGAAAACCATGAATATCCGGAGCCGCAAAAATGTGCGTGCGTCCGCCATTTTGGCAGTTAAAATAAAATGAAAGATAGCAAGTTGTGCGAATACCTGCTCGATAAAAGGTAACTTTTCTATAAATCTTGTTCCAACATATATATAAATGTGTCAAAAACCTGGTATCATCGACAACACTTTTATTATACGGAGTTTTAGTGGCGCCATCTATCCTAGGTCCACAAAACCGTCAGCTCTCTCTGCTACCGCGAACAGCCGCCAGAAGCCAAAGGGGGAGGGGGACAGGGCCGGACGGGTATGACCGGACCCGTATGAGACTTTCCTCCTTTCACCATAATATTCGCACGGCGCCTACCAGCACGTGGTCACGCGGTCGTGAGCGGATGAGTTCTTGCTGCTCACTGATGGCTCTGAAGAAAGAACTTTTCCGGAACCCTGCGCCTACCCCATCAACGTCACTGCGCGACCCGGAAGACGACATACGAGTTGAGAGGTGGCAAAAGCCAGGATCTTTTTCATTTTTTAAAATGAAAACTAGGGTATCTAGGCAAAATCCGTTTTCTGTAGTTCACTTCAGAAGTGTCAGGCATCAACTTCTATAATAATTTAAGCAGAGCCCTGAAATTGTTGCACAGCTCCTTTAAGAAAGGGTTATTGATGCGGTCTGCAAATTTCCAGTCAAATCGAAGTCTATCAAAAATCGGTGGAGTTCCCCTTTGACCATAGCTATCTGTTTTTCTTCCATCCCCTCTGCCGCCCCCGCTCCGTTCTTTCCTTCCAAATTGCTCCCCGCGACCCGAGTCCTCTACAGCCAACGAGCCTTCGCCGCTCAAACCGACCATCTCTTCTCCTCGTCCTCAGTTCTACCCGTTGCCCAAATGTAAACACCAGCCAAGTCAACTTTGCTCGACAGCCCCGGCAGCCGACTTCTTCGCCGCAGCTGTAACCTTACCCCTCACCTCACAAACTAGCTCCGCTCTCGCCCTCGCCTCTGCTGGCTGACATCGCCTCTTCGCCTCAGTATCCTCCAAGCCAATGTTCCTAGTTGCTTTTGCCCATCCTACTGACTCAGACAGACCTTCCTTTTTCGTAAAAAAAACAGTTATATTTAACTTTAAACTTGTTCCTTCTTCCTGGGCCCTCACACTATCCATGTGTTGGCAGGTCGGCAGAAAGGATTGCCACAACAGCGATGCCACCGTGTCGTTTTTTCAACCCTAACAGAAGATAAGACTTTTGTTCCAGGATGCTTCAGGTGGTCCACTATTCTCGAAAATTCCAAGTGCAACTGCCTGCATGATCTTCAACGAGGTAACCTACAAGGAAAGTGTGTATCGTCCTTTCATGCAGCAGCGTGGGCAAAGTTTCATGTTGAAGACCCCACCTACAGATATAAGAATATCAGCTCATTCCACCGTGACGTCATGCGATCACTGTTGACAGGAGCAGCCTTATTGGATAGGAGCGTGGTGACGTTTTGATGGTATTTAAGGTAACATGGAATTTATTTAGAGGTTGAAGTCTTTTCGCATAACTCGTCCGACAGACATAATGTCAGGGAAGGGACCGCGGTCAATCCTTGATGGAACGTTTCTTGAGCCCACTGAAGACTCCTCTTCGTCTGGAATCACTACCTTCAAGGCGAAGTGCAAAGTTTCCGGGCAAGTAATTTCGGGATCAAAAACTTCCGCTTCAAACTTCATCTCAGTTGGCGTCTCAAACAAATTTGAAAAATGTATTGCAGGACCAGTATTTCAGTATTTGTATTTCTAAAAAGTTTTAGGGGCGACGCTCCTTAGGGTTTAGCCTTGTCCATCTGTTTGGCGTCCGTGCTCACATCGATTGCACTGCCTCCAAAATCAACCCACTTAGAAAAAACAAAAAAAAAAAAAAAAACTCGGGATTGCTTGTTTACGAGGCAGACATCTTAACCACTACGCTACACTCTTTTTTTTTTTTTCCTTTATTGAACCACTACGCTACACTCCAACGTTGCATGTAGCCGCTCAACGTCTATAGAGGAGAGGGCGCTGCGGTCAAATGTGTGTATAATCGCGTTAAACTTTGCATGCATTGGCTCAACGTTTATAGACGAGAGGGCGCTGCAGTCAAATGCTCAACTGCGTATATAACCACGATCCATATTACACATTCTCTTTCTGACATGGCGAAAGCTCGCGCTGCAGAACCCAGGGATCCTGGGATCGAGCCCCACCCCTGCCCATTTCGATCTGGATGAGCATCGTACTGGCGTGCGGTCGTGTATCACTACTGCATGGTGCACATTAAAGACCCCAGGCTAGCGGTCGTACTGCACTGGCTAAATTGCTCATCTACAGCGTGTGACTCGTCGTAACTTTAAATGGCTGACCAACTACACGCTGTATAAATATCTCCACAACCCCAATTATTATTATTATTCTGACATGGACCGCTGACTTAAGCGGTCGAGATGCGTAAAATAAAACCAGTATCATCAGCACCACCAGAGCTTCGCCCCAATCAACATCATTCACCACGTGGAGATGCGGCCTCTTTTTGCATATTTTTATGTGTATTTCTGACATGTATCGCAATACGATTTTACAGATATATTTTGGTATCAGTATTTTAGCTACTATTCTCATGTATCCTTGTATTTGTATTTCCAAATACATTTTTGAGTATTTCTGCCCAACCTTGCCTTATCTCGGCCAGGGATGTCTTTTGCTGCATCTGTGGCGGACTGCGGCTCCACGGCGATGGGCACGACCGGTCTCTGTTCCACCGGAGCCGGGCCAATGGCAAGAACGGTGACGTCAGCAGGCCCCGGCGCGTGGACGACTCGGCGGAACATCGAGACGCCATCCGGTGCTTCGGCACTCTGCTGGCCCAGGCCCTGTGTTTGCTGCCGCCGCCCTTGCAGCAGTCGGACTTCAAGGGGTGGCTGCTTCGGCCCCGGCAACTTGCCACCGAGACCGCCAACGTTGCCCACCGAAGACCCGGTCGGACCCAATAGACTCCGGGACCTGATCGACATGGACATGGACTATTGACCTTGATCTGCTGTGGCCTGTAGACCGCTGGGCAGGGACGACGACTTCGAGCCCCTTCGGGCTCACGTAAGCCTGCTGTTCCTTTTTTTTTTTTTTTTTTTTTTTTATGAGTGTCGGTGGATTTTTTTTTGTATGTCCGGTAGGCCGACCAAATATTTTAAGGAGGGGGCGATGTGGGGACCATTGGTGGCCCTTCCCCGATGCCCGGTATAACGGCCGTGGTTCGGAACGCTCAACTCGGCTGCCGTGAGCTCCAACCTGTTTGTGAAGCGTAGGAGTGCCGCCTGGCTTGGGGGGCTCTCTTCTTCACTTTCTGCAGGGGGGACCATTTTCCATCCCCCCGCTCATCCAGGAACCTAGTTATTTAGGGTGAGGATAACACCCGCGGGAGGAGGAGGTCGATGCGTGTTCCCGACTTCGGGAACGCAGTCGCCTCTTTCGGAAGCGATGGAGATCAGATGTCTGGAGAAGGACTTCCTTGGCTCGCGATGGACAAAAGCTCTGCACGGGCCCGGGCCAGCCCGAATGCCAGAGCCCAGGCCGGGCTCGGGATTGAACAAAAAAATTTTTGGGCCGACCCGGGCCGAGCCGGCCCGGACCGTGACTGGGTCAGTTATGTGCCGCAAATTCTATTTTGTTAATAAAAAAAGTGCTCATTGATCTTTTAGGTTCAATGAAAACAAATAAGCAAAATGCAAATTCACTACGACATTGTTAGAAAAATAAAAGACGTCTTGCACTTGGAAAGCTTTTTGTGTGGATAGAAGGAAACGTATATGATTCATACAGGGTAGTGGGCCTGTCCAGTCAAGAAAACGAGGGCACTTCAGTCGCAGGGTACACATGAATGTGTTTTCCACTGACTTTCAAAATAAAAAAATAAAAAAAAAAGAGTGATTTTGGAATTTGTGGAGGGGGCATGCCACCTAAGATAAGCTAACTACCCTAAAGAATTCTATGCCTATAGAGTGTAGACCGCATATAACGTATGTCGCGGGAGTCGCGAAAATCCGCACTATAAGCGGTACCGCGCTATAACCAAAACATTAATTTTTCAGGCCAAAATACATGCCATCAGACAAATTACCTTTGTAAAAGAATTTATTTTATGTTAGATGAAAAATAAAGCTTAGTTTGAGGAAAGTCTTTATTTCACCAGACTAGTACACTTCTCTCTCAAGTGTGTCACACATTTTGAAAGAAATGAACGACTTTTGCCTGGCGCAGCCTTTTAATGGCGTCGTGGGTTGCGAATGGACGTTGCGAGCGTTCAGGATTGCTAACCCTAACCACTTTTCTCTGGCGATGAAAACGCGTGAAAATTCGCATCCTTTATACGGTACGCGCCAATAATACCTTCAACTTGAGCACAGGCATGAAATGCTCCAAATAAGAAATCCGGGCGATGTTCGAAAACACAAATGCTTAGAAAGCACCACTGTAGTCGAAGTAAACAAACACGGACGTTTCTGCCGTCATGAGAGTGCCGCCACAACATCGCCGCATGAGTAGGTGGATCTTCCCTTCTAGTACGTGCTGGGTTATCATAGCGACACACAACGTAAATTCACAGTCAAGGATAGCGCTTTTACGCGGAACGATGTGCTTCTACCACGCCTTCTACGTCGACGATCAAAACCGACGCCATGTTTGCGGATAGAAGCAGCCGGCCGGCCGGCCTGCGACCGGCATGCAATGCGTGCGAACACTTCTCCTCGACCTGCGATTGGTCTGTCGTTGCGGTTGTTTCCAACCAACGCAGCGGGGGGACGCACGCACGTGAACGACATGTGCGTGCGTCCCTCTGTCGCTATGGCAACTGAAGCCTCTCTCTTCGCTTCTCCCCGCTTCTTCGAGCAACCTCCTTGCCCCGTGAGTGCCGCTTGCGGTTCGCGTCGTTATCTAGTGTCGCACAGGGAAGCGTGCTTTCTGCGTCGGTCAGTTGGCGCGGTCGCCGGGCTGTTCCGAAGACCGCACTATAACCGGTATTTCCCTTCGCGCGCCTGCATTTTAAGCGGTATGTAATTACTTGGGAGTTTTATCGGAGGTGAACCGGTGGTTTAAAAAAGCCGCATTATACCCGGTCCTGCACTATAAGCGGTTACGTTGTAAGTGGTCTATACTGTACCACCTTTTGAAGATACACAAGCGTGATTGCGATTGTTTCTTCATAAAAATACATGTGGAGAGGAAAGTTCTCTATGAAACGAATTGAACAACGAAAAGTTCGATATCTCTTCAAGATCAAGAAATGCATACAGTAAAAAATATTGCTCACTTTTTTTTTTTTGTCAGAATCACTTACGATGTGCATATTTCGCCCATATTCTCGAAAATACATTGTCGAAGTCAGGATATTTATCAAGTCGAAAAAAAAAACAAAAAAAAACTCGGTTAAAGTTTAAAATAAATTTAAATCAAATATGCTCGCTTTATGCTTAGAAAGTTTTTAGGTTAAAACCTGCAAAGTGTTTTCGGCTCATGTATGTAACCTGTCTGGCCCAAGCTAGGCTCAGGCTTACATTTAAAAAAAATTTTGTCAGGCTCGGGCAGTGTCTCTTCCGGGCCGCGCCGGGCCCGGGCCGGGCCTCTACCGTGCTGCGTCGGGCCGGGCCTGGAAATTTCGGCCCGTGCAGCGCTCTACTCTGGACTACGCTGTCGGAACGGTGTAGACAGGGTGAGCCTTTCATTTAACCTTTTCGGCGCTGGGGTTTGGGACAGTGGTTTTTTTTAGTTTCTTTTTTTTATAATAAACACTGTTGGACCCAGTCCTATTGTGGTACGTGTTGCTTCTTTTTAGAGAAGCGATCCTTTGTGCGGCTGACTTTCGGACCCGCCCATAGCGGTGTTCTCGGAGAGAAAGCTGCGGGGTGTGGGAGTAGGCTTGGCGCCTCCCGAATAGAGACGCCGCTAAAGTCGTCGGTTACCAATACCTGGACCATCCCATGTGTATGAAAACAAGTCTGTCAAGCAGACGACTTGGAAGACTTGTTTCGTCGTGTGGTTACTAGCGCGATGCCGGGGTTAAACCATGTTCGTGCAGCATGGCAGACGAGAAAACCCGAATACCCTGGACTCGCGCTAATAGTGGCAAAAACTGTTTTTTGTTCTTTTTTTTTTTTTTTGTAGCGGCGGCGATAACGGACGAAGTAGAAATTTAAAATTGTTTTGCTGGCATACTTATGTAGCCTTGATACTAGTACGCCGTAACGAGGGACTTGTCTCTTCGCTGAAGATGCGAAATTTAGCCAGGGCAGTACAACTGCTAACCTGGGTTTTTTAACGTGAATTGCGCAGTAGCGATTACACGAGCGCGTGCCGGTACGAAACTCGTCCAGATTGAAACGGATACAAACCCATAAGATTCTGCAACGCAAGCCTTCTCTCTACGCTGCGGACTGAGACCCATTAGACCACTCCGCCACCGATCCCCCTTCCGAAATCTCAGCAAGGTGTCGCCTGTAAAGTTACCGCTGTAAAGCAATTGTTGTCGATGGCTCTGGAGTAGAGTGCCTCAATGTTGCTTGCTGGCTTCGCCTTGCAAGAGTGGCGAAATCCTTTGGGAGGGCAAGTGCCCCCTTTTCCCTACTGCGGCCACCAGTATGCCTCCTCCCTTCTGACAGACGGCGAAAGCAAACTCATACTTGATGGAATTTGTAACGCTGCGTGTTCTTGAGGTTGCCCGGTGCCTTTTCTCAAGTGGTAATGTTCAATGACAATAACAGCGTAATGCGCTCATAAAAAATTTAAGACAAGGTGAAGACTCCGTAAGCGGACGGAAGAGTTATCACCACTCTGTGAGGGCCACCCAGCAATATTTAGGCATTCTACTGTGGAGCCACTGCTGCCTTTTCAGCCTACACTGTTAGCAAGTCCCGTGTATATGGTGAGCAGTTGGGGTGAAAAGCACACTGTTTCCACAAATTACCATAAATTTACACTTTGAGTAATGGACAATTCGTTCAAAAATCATGCGAGGTTGTAAAAGACGTGTTTTGGTTCGGTCATACAAGCCTAACCGTGTAGTCCACCTGGAAAACATGCATCACCCCAGCGACGACCGCAGCATTGCCGGCTATCGAAGCACCGGAATGCTTAGGGGTACAGCTAGAAATGACCGTGGAGACAAATGCCGCGGAAAGAAGCATGTCTCGGAGACAGACATGCACCAAAAGCAATTATGCCATGTCGTGGGGCAAAGCTCGCGCTCACTGAGCTTCTCGCCTCGCTGCCATTGATTATGGTCGATGGCACTGCTGCTTCCCTCATGTCGCCCATGTTTGTATTTATTTTAGGGGTTCTGATAATAGTTTCTTACGCACCACGAATAAAGTTATGGGTCTAATTACTCGTTCTAAACGGTTAAAATGGATATAAAAAGCGTGTCCTCGATCTGAACACGTGACATTGCAGTTGGTTTCGTTTTGGCTTTAACCCTTCAACTGCAAGCGAAACGGCCTTGCAACACCAGGAGGGGGGGGAAGGTGCCGCCGTTTGCCATGCACCCTCCTCACAATTTACGGCGCTCCGTAATGGCTGCCATATTAAAACTTTATACCAGTGTTGCTGCATCTGTAGGTCATCTTTAAAGGGGCACTGACACCCCAAAGGTCGTATTCTTTTTTATTGTCTAAAACGATGCAAGTTGTAGTAATAGACATGCAAAAAAAAAGCGCATCGCGAAAAAAAAATTTTCTCGTGCGCGCGCGCGCCTTTTTATTTTTGTTGTTTATATCTCCCGCGCTCACCTCCATGCTTCTTTTGATCGGTGATATCAAAAATCAGGAAATTTGGAAGCTTTGTAGGCGACATTTCTATAACATTTAATAACGGCAATCGTAAAACATGTTTTGTAATGCAATCGCGAACGCACTATGGCCTTTCTTTTTGAAATACCAAAAATCAGATTTCGGCGTGATGTCGCATCCTGGATTTGTATCCTCCCTCGAAAAACTTGGCGGCGCTCGAGCAGAGGATTATCGGCGAGTCAGGGAAGAAACCGGTTTTTTCCTGCGCCGGCACCCTTCTATCTCTCCGGCCTGCTCATCTCCTCCCCGCTTCAGGTCGCAGTAGCAACGGCGCTTTGCTTCATAGCGTGGAGCGGAGCTCCAAAAGAAAGTCGAGTCGCAGGAGACCGCAAAATTTGACTCACTACACTGGCGCGGATCGCGCGGGAACTTCAAATTCGGCATTTGGAAATTGTTTTTTTTTTAATTCAGAAATACTGAATTCCCAAGTTTTGAATTTTGAGGGTAATGTCTTGGCATCATTTTCAATCGTTTCGGATAATAAAATAAAATATGATTTTGATGTATCCGTGCCCCTTTAAGTTAGAGCTGACAGAGAAAATCTGGTCACGGCACAACGCTGATGTGCATTGGAAGCTAGAGCCGGTTTGCTTTCGTTGCTTTTGTTTGGCCGGGGAAAATCTGGCAACAACGCATGGCGCCGCCAGTGTTTTGGTTTGACGGGACGCGAGGAAGTTAAGAGCTTCGCAGTTTGTGAGCACATAGCGAAGACGTGACCGGAGAAGTGCCCCTGTGATGTTCCCGGAAGACGGAAAGCATCATTCGTAATTGTCGTGTGTGCTTTGAAATCGGAGGGAGTCACAGGGTCCACGAGTGCGCAACCACAAGCCAAGGTTCACGACAGCGTTGCGTTGACTTCGGCGATCTCCTTCTGTTTGGTGCAACACGGCGATGTGACAAAGAGCCGAAACGATCGTGGTGTGTGATGCGGTGCTTGGAGGTAGAAACCTACACTAACACGCAGCTCAAATTGTTTGTTGTGGGGTTGAGGTTCAACGGGTTCAGTCCTGTCGTCATCAGCTGATCTGGTCCAGCTGGTCTGGGAGGACACAGTGAGCGCTTTTAAAAGTAAATCTTGCTTTGTTCTGTTTCAAAATGGGGGAGATTCCTAACGCATACTGTGAGTAAAAAGCTGCGGGCGTTTTCAACAAAATTAAGTCGTTTTAATTGAACAATGGACTTCGGATTGTTGTCCTAAATCTGCCGTTTTTATGCTTCGTGTTGTTGGACTGCGTTTGCACAGCAACGCACACCACTCGAGTAGATGATTTGGTCCTGCAAACGACCGGTTATACAGAATTTCAGGGAAACGTAAATCGCCACCGATATTTTCCTGTAAATCTCATGTGAGCTTGTTGCGCTCATCATGCGGTGTGAATAAATTAGGGCAAGATTTTCTACTTGCCCACAGATGCATGAACTAAGACCATTTTTTACGTAGTGAACATAGTGCTTTTTTTTATTTTGGGAAGAGACGGTGCATTTATTATGGTACAGTCACTTGAGATTTGAGAAATTGGGGAGAGTGAGCAAGCTTTCCCAACTTTGTCCCTTTTCTCTCTGACACTGCCCCTTGTTTCAGTTTCAGTAGGCATGCCTACTAGCAGGTACAAACTGCTCTAAAACAGGTAAAAGACTGGTAAGACTGGAAGTCAGGACGGTGCGGACTAAGTGCTTCGCGATTTTCGCAAGGTGACTGGGTAAATGCTTTTGCGAGGTATGGAGAATATGCAAGATTTTGTTGTCAAAGTGTTGAAGATGTCCAACGTGTACTGAGGGCAAAAACTATGAGCGTTTTGCCTTGCTTTTACAACCGAAACCAGAGCAGCAAGATAACTGCCTTGCGTACACCAAAATGACGGAAGCAACAAGTTTCAACAGGTCGAGTACGTCGCCGCGGATGTAGGTGAGAAGGTGCACACTGTTTAAATGCTTGCAGTATCCACGAGTGCTACCAGAAAAACGACGTCATCAGAGGAGGAGCTCGCGCTTCAGCATAATGCAGTGCTACGGGCTCGTGAATTTTCAAAGTTCGGGGTAATGGCGGTATAAAAAATATTTAAAAAATGCATCAGAGCCTCATTAGTGATCACGAATAACACTGGTCCTAAACTCCCAAGCCCCGCCGCTCCACTCGACACCGACACGACATACGACAACAAACTGCATCAAAACGCCCCAAAAGTGAAGGCGTCTGCTCCCGTACGCATACTGCAACTAACGGAAGTGAAGTGTTGGGCTGATGTCCTTCACAAGAATATATAAAAAAATGCATTGTGCAAGAATAATTTCCATTGATTATTGAATACATAATGATAAAATCTCAATAATTTGTTTGTCTGATTCAAGCTAGTCGGACCGCTCATAACACTGGTCGAGCATGAAAATAACGAAACTTTGAACTTTTTCGTGGCCGGTTTAAGATTTATCGTTAATACGTCGTTATTTTTTGCAACAAACTAACGTTATAGATTTTGCCTCCATACTTTTTAAATGTAAACAGTTCTTACATACGGCTGTTAATTGTGCCATGTTTTGTGTCTTCTGCAAATCTGTAACAGTCAACGACCAAAGAGCTCCCCCGCACATGTCAAGCTTATATACGTCGCGGGGAGAAATGAATATCGAGTAGGAAGTGTCTGGCGCAGTGTCGTTTATAGTGTTTGTGTATATATCCGTGTCAGTGCTGTGTAATATGTGGTGCTCGTGCTGTCTGCGATGCAATGTATCTAGGGTTGTGATTGTTCGCAGCGTACAAACAGACGCGCTTTGTGTTTTTTATAGGCTGCTGTAAAGCTCACTACGTGGTGCAAGTTACCGCCCGACTCCAAATAGTTTGCACGAGTTATTTATCCATGTAAGTTCAGCATTAGTTTTCCTGTCTAGCAGTTCCGTCGTAGCTAGCTACCGACGCCCCTGACCGCCAACGACGCACGTACGTACCTTTGCACGTAGCTATGTCCGCCGCTTAAAGACTGTTTACTGTGTGTAAAAGACATTGAACGAGAACAAATGCGTCCTGTGTGCTTTCAATTCGGCTGGAAGGCGTGCGGCTCGCTGGGCTCGTCTCTCGCATGTTCTCGGCTGCTGGCCACCATGTTTCATAAGGAACACGCTCGAAACGTGTTTCGCGGAAGGCAGACACAGTGTAGCGTGTTAAGTTTACATGGCACCTCTTGTGTAGACGAATAACACAGATGGCTGCGTGTAAAACGGACACGTTTTGACGTGTCCACTATGGGAGAACGATTTACACGTCTGGGTGTGTTATTTTTGCTAACAGTGTAGTTGTCACATTGTCGAGGACTGGAGCTATCAACCGGCAGAAGTAGACACCTAAGATTATTCCTCTAGCTAGAAAGCACCACAATTTATTAATCTCATACATGATGTGCCTCTTTAACAGTCGGCCAAGGCAGTGCAGAATGATGAAGAAAAGAAGGTTCACACTGCAGACATCGAAATCTCAACTACTTCCAAGAAAAAGAAAACGCTGGGATGACTGACACCCGACGACGCAAATGCAGCTATAATTCGTCTCATCTTTATGCACCTCAGTTCCTAACCAAGATTTAATACTCATCCCGTTTTTGGAATAAGGCATGTCAAATTCACCTGAACAGGATTGCGATCACAGCATAATATAGCATGGGTTGAAGTGGACGATATATCTTATGTACAGATTCGCTAGGTTGGCTCTGAACATGACCTGGTTGGGGTGATCGGTGCATAGTCATCTCATTCAAATTTAAAGCTTAAATTTACTTTTTCATGCATCACTTGACATACCTGTTTCTTTTTTATTTATTTTTTATAATTTGGCACCCAATTTCAGTATTGCTTAACATGCGTAGTGAAAGGTACAAATAAGTATTGCCTCTTTCTGTTCTTTACTGTTTATTAACCGTCGTCTTTCTAAACCTTGCAGAACAAACTAGGCAGGAATTTTGACGCAGATGTGAACGACACTTCGCTGCTTTGCAAAGGTGGCCTGTCATCCGCCTAGTCCCCTTTCAGCGGTGCAAGGCCTTCACACAAATGCCACAAAGCCAGACCAAATGAGATGACTACAGTTGAGCCAGCTGCGCGCAAACTTTTCATTGTCTGCCTTACACTACTTTGCCGCCAACCGCCCCTTCCCCCTCTTTCTGAGCCTATTGGAGGCTTTCATACATTTATTTATGGAAACTGTATAATCCTACTAGGTATATCTTAACGCGGACCAACTGAATAGTGTCTCTTACTTTTGTTTTATTATGTCAAAATGTCTGGAGGTGGAGTCTTATATCTAAAACACTGAAACATGTGCCATATGTTTGTTTGTTTCATTCCGTATTGAAAAACAGCGCGAATAACACATAGACATTAGAAAGTTGGGCTAGTTGGTCATAATCCATATTGAAAAACAGCGCGAATAACACACAGACAAAGAGAACACACAGGACGAGGCACTGCCTCATCCTGTGTGTTCTCTTCTCTTTGTCCGTGTGTTATTCGCGCTGTTTTTCAATGTGGATTAGCCTCGTCTTGTGTGTTCTCTTCTTTTTGTCCGTGTGTTATTCGCACTGTTTTTCAATATGAATTATGACCAACTAGCCCAACTTTCTATTATAGCAAGTTTGGTTTATTGTTTGCTCAAGTAAAGGCAGTTATACAC
Source organism: Ixodes scapularis (assembly GCF_016920785.2). NCBI lineage: Eukaryota > Metazoa > Arthropoda > Arachnida > Ixodida > Ixodidae > Ixodes > Ixodes scapularis. The sequence goes on from NW_024609844.1 coordinate 814,638, forward strand.
ATTTCTTCCTGCCATGCTTACAGCCGCAGATGCTGAAAACACTGGCGACCACTTATGACCGGCAGCACAGCGGCCGGTCCCCTTACAGAGATGATCTTTGACATTTTATTGAAAATGTGTTGACTTCTTGTTGACTTTGATTCCTTTTTTTTTTACCTCCTGTTGTCACGGTAAACAGAAAGTTTTTTCCTTTTGTGTTGAAACTTTTCTGGTGATTTTCTTTAGTCCGAGTCAAACGAAAAGCTGTTGGCTTTCTAATTAACTTTACGCTGATTTTTTTCTGCTGACTTCCTATTGACAGTGTCATCAGAATGGCTGGAGTTACGTTTACTCCGTGTTGAAAATGTGCCGTTCACTCCCTGTAGCCAGTCTCTGTACTTTTTATTTGAACATAGTATATCTTGACTAGCTATGTCAAAAGTTTCTTTCTAAATAGTCTCCGACAAGGTGACAACGGCAGGAAGCAACGTCAGTTTTGCCGCCTCCAGCGCGAGCATCCTACCCTTGACAATGCGTTGGCGTTCGTGCACCTTGAATGCGCGCATGCAGTGAAAGCACGATGAAAGGCGTGGGGCGTGTGCTGGAGGCCAGGCGTTCGAAAGGCATGCCCTGCCATTAGGACTTTGTAAGTGACTAGTGACTTTAATGACCATATTAAAGGGGTACCGAAACTAAAATTGAAATATACAAATTTCGTTCTGAAATGGAGTCCAGCATGACGGATAACGAACGTAAATGATAATCCCACATCTGTATTTTGAATATACCTCGGCATACCTCCTTTGCTGTTGGTGGCATTGTGGCGGCATCAATGCGCTACAACCGAGCCGTTCGAAGTACCCGTGGGGTGACGAGCGTTTCACGTGTGAGATCAGTCGTGCGCGTCGTGTTCGTGTGGTTCATTCTCGGAAGGCTAGCCACTCGCTCAAAACTCTGACAAAAATTGCTTCCTTCTAAGCTTACACTGAGGTGGAAGCTATACGCTTGCCGGACCAATCAGCCGCCTCCCTTTCATCACCTGCCGTATTCTCTGCGCGTGGGTCTGCGCGAGGGAGCGTGATAATGTAGCGAAAGTGTAGGTGGCCCAATGATGCCGTAGCTTCTACGGCACTGTCAGCTCAGGGGTGAACGGGGAAGGGAAAGCAACTTTTGTCTCAGTTTTGAGCGACGGGCTAATCGGGAGAATGGGCCACACGAACACAACGGTGGTTTTCACACGACGCGCACGACGTTTGTCACCCCACGGGTACTTCGAACGGCTCGGATGTAACGCGTTGACGCCACCACAACGCCACCAACGGCAATGCTTATAACCACTCCAGCCTTTCTACATCACAAATGCTGTGAATATATATTTATGTATTTTGCGCCGGATATTTAATAATGCATCGCGTTCTCCGTTTGGGACGAAAATTATAGCCAGTCGTTCAAAATACAAACGTGCGATTATCATGTACAATTACTATCCGTCATGTTTCACTCATTTACGAACGAAATTTGTATATTTCAATTTTCGTTTCTGTGCCCCTTTAAAGTAGTAAACTGGTAAAGAAAACCAATATAACTATTTTAAAGTGGAGCAACTGCCTTTATTCCCTTCGTCCCGAGTGGTGCTAAGCAGGGAAGCAATAACATTTCTTCTACGAGCTATTTTTAAGGATGTTGTTTTTGCGACTGTGCCAAATTATTATTAGTTGTACCAATACCTTTTAGAAAGAGATAAAGACCACAAACTTCATAACACCGTTTTCCCCTTGACAGACTCCCGAAAAGGATATCGGACACTTGGAACCTTAATAAGTGCTGAGGTGGTCACCGGCAAAATGATTAGCTTCAATATATAGGCTATATAAGGCTCTGGAGCAGTTAACGAGACTGTGTATCTGGTGTTGAGTGCTTCTTGGTTTTGTGTTTGTGTTTGTTTCTAATGTGATTTGTGGTATATGTAAAGTGCGTTCAAATGTCACAGGGACGTTGTTTCCTAACAAAATCCAAAATATATATTTAGGAAATTATCGAGTCTCTTCTTCTTTTTTAACGTTATTCTGCCATAAAATGCAAGCCTTTTACCCCTGTTGGTGTTAGACTGGTGGCAGCTGATAAAACCCATTTGCTCTACTGATGTCTAACCCCTGGTTAGCTCATTTCGTAGAGTGCTCCACTGGACATGGAGAGGTCCCGGGTTCGATACCCGAACCAGGCGAATTTTTTCGGTCGCGCACCAGTCACCTAGTTGTGCTTGGAGATTTGTGTTTGTCCTTTGACCCTCTTTTTTCCTTCTCCAGGGATTATTTTCACCAGTCTTAATCAGGAAGTAAGTGAGTTGTCAAAATAAACTCTGGGAAACCTCAACAAAGTTTTAAACAAGTTTCAATACGATTCCAAAAAACGCTTAACAGAAGTTCAGAAGAATTTAACTACAGATTTTTGTCAGTGTTATCAGCAGTCACAAGATGCTTCACGAGCAACTCCGGTCGTAAGCAGTCAAGTGTTTGAACTGCCAAAATTGGTTCCTTTATGACAGTACTCTCATATTGGGCCTACCAAAACTATCTACAGACGTGTTAGAAGCGCACACATATGTGTGCTTCGAACACGTCTGCATTTAGTTTGGTAGGCCTAATATGAGAGGGCACGAGAAAGAAACGTGCCTCGGACGGTGTTTGTGCACTGCCTTTTGCTTCTTGCATGAGTAGTGTGACTGGAACTTTACGGAGCGAGTCAAGAAAATGTCAGCAGATGATTAGTCTGCTAACGTAAGTGAACAACGGAGTTTGTCTGCTATAAAGCGTCATTCGCAGACAAAAAGAAAACAAGAAAATACTTTCACGTCTTTGGTTAACGGACCGGAATAAAGGCAGCCGTTTGCTAAAAGCCGAGTGCCACGATGAAGTGATACGGGACGTGAGCTAAAACTATAATGGCCTGCTATACTTCCCTTTCGGTGCAATCGACAGCGAGTGCTCTCTATGCAAATCTCAAGCTCTGCTGCAGTATATAGCTGAAATTCTCGTATGTATGTAGCACACTTGGGAAAAACGCATCAATTACCCCAAGACTCCTCTCACCGTTTGTGAGTTAGAAGTTCTCACCAAAAAGACTCATGAATCAACTAAAGATGTATCATTAATCGATAACTCTCGCACACCAAAACGCTGGGATGTCGCATCCAATCACTGACTGAGAATGTGATCGCTCTCACCAGGGACAAAACACCGACCTTTAAAACTCGTTTTGAAAAGAAAGGACGTTATCTTGTGGCCGAGCTGGCGGAAAAAGCCTGAACAAGATCTGTAATAAGCGCCATGTTTTAGCCTGAACGATACCCTCAGGGTTCGGGACGACGTTACAGAGGTGGTGGAAAGGTGTTGAAAATGCGTTAACAAAACCACAAACAAACTAATGAAGGATTAGAAAAGTGTTCAGCGATGGCGGTCTTGGAAATGAGACTTCTTTAAAGTGAAGCTGAAGCGTTTTTGTAGTTGAGGAAACACACTTAAATCGTCTTAATTTGGTCTCCAGGAACCCCAATGTCGAAAGTATTTTTTAATTTCGTGCACAGAGGCAGCAGAAAATTTTTTTTAAGTACCGCTCAAGCCCCCCCTTCTCGGAGTGTACCGTCATAAAAAAGGTTTTCAAAATCTCCGCTCTCGCGCATCTTCAGCGCCTATCGGAGCTATGCATGCACACTTTTGTTATTTTTACGAAAAGGTCAGTAAAAGACATCACGACTGGTGCCAGTGCCGGGTAGTGGTGAGATTGCAATTGCACGCGCTGCCACACGATCGACACGAGCTTGCAGGCCGAAAGATACTCCTATGATGTAACGACTGGTGGGAGGTTTTTCGTGTTTCCTCGCGTTTAGTTATATCTTTGGGGAAAACAAATGCAAAATTCAGATTTGCGGGATAGAACTACGCTAGAATCAACCTCTATTTAACTTTTTGGAAGAATTGTTCCAGCTTCCCTTTAATGGGGACGGAGGAGAGGGGAATGCCACTCTAAGCTTGTGTTTAGTCGGAAGAGAAAAAAAAAAAAAATTGTAGAAGGGATGGTATACTTTACACTGGTGATCAATGGTGATCAATTTATACTTGTGATCAATTAACTAAATTACACTTGAGGGAACAATTCTCTTTTCCTCTTTTTTGCTTTCTAACCCACCTTAAATTTTTTTTTTTTTCCTAATTCCCCTTAACCCAAAACCGCTCCTGGTAGCGATTTGCGAACAGATGTGCAGGACCATCAAGCACGGATTAGGGTGCACGGATAAAAGCACAAAGGAAAAGAAAAAGACTCGACATGCGGTGGTGGTAGCACCCTATGTTCACGGGATGACCCACAAGTTGAAGAAGGTAGCTGGACGGCAAGGCGTTCAGGTGGTGTGTTCGGCCCCAAACAAAGCATATTCCATGTGTCGCCGGGTTAACCAGGAGCGAAATAACGACGAGAAGAGGTGTGGCACAGTTCACAAGTCTCCATACGCCCTGTGTGAAAAGGAGGTGGTATACCACATTCCGCTGACATGCGGCCGAAGTTACATCGGACAAACCGGCCGATGCATTAACGATCGGACGAGGGAGCACGCTGCATCAGTGAAAACCCTGTCAGCAGGAGGACACTTGCCAACCCATTGTTGTGCGTGTCAATGTTCGGCACTGTTCTACGACGTAAACATCGTGGCAAAAAACAAAACAAAACTGGGACGTGAAATCCTAGAGGCACTTGCCATCGAGGAAAAAGGGGATGACTGCGTTAGTGCACCTTCTCTCGTGCTTCACGAGAAAGAAAAAAGATTTCTTCGGGGTTAACATTTTAAGGGGAATTAGGAAAAAAAAAAAAAAAATTTAAGGTGGGTTAGAAAGCAAAAAAGAGGAAAAGAGAATTGTTCCCTCAAGTGTGGCTTGTAGTAGAAGAGGAGGAAAAAGAATAACTAAATTATAATGTTTTGTAGTCAACTTCTGTATAATCAAGAGGGCTCTTTACCCATTAGAATCTCGGGGAAACTCGTCAGCGTGAACCAAGTATCTCAGCTAAAACCAATTCTTCCTCAGTGAGCCCCGCTTATGAATTTTTGGCAAAATGCGAGATTGACTGATGGATCTACACTGCATATCATTTTATGTATGATAGCATCAGCCACATGGATGCAGCACTGACGGAAGCGGCACACATTTCCCTTCTGCACTGAAACTGCACTGCAGATGCGTGTTTTCCCGTTTGTTGCCTTTTTCTCGTCTCTACGTCGTAATTCACAATCATTTAGTGCGCAGATTAATCAAGTAATGAATAGCCAACTAGACCAACTCCCAGCACTGGTATCCTTCAGTTTTCGTTTTGCTCATTGAATGCGATGATATTTTTGAGGTCAGGTAAAGTAACCTTGTGTTGGCGACTGTTTATTAACACTTATTGTTCTAAACTTTGCAGGCTGAACTATCCGCAAATCCTCTTAACGCAAGTGTGAACAACCCTTCGCTGCCTGGGAAAAAGGGCCAGCCACCAGCCAGGTCAACCTATGGCAGTGCCAGACCTTTGGACTACATTTTTCCCCTGATGAATGGGATCGACCAGTCGGATCAAATAGGGAATGGCCACACCTCAGCCAACTACATGCAACATTTCCATTACCTTCCCTATTTTTGGTGGCCGACACGGCATGTCCATTTTGTTGATCTGTAATTCTCAAAACCTATGGCAGTGATACACCGTATAGTTTTTGCTTTTCAAGCATGCCTGCCTTTTTTCAGCACTGCGAAGCAGGAGCGTTGTACTTAAACCACGCTCTTTGATCGTACCCAGTTGTGTCTTCCTCGATTCGTGTGGGTCTCTGGACGTAGTCCTTTACCGCATGTCTAAAGGTGAAGTAAAACTTTCGAAGCACCTGCTTAATAGAGAATGATTGTTTTTGTGTTTGGTTTTCAAACATAAAAAGAGAAATTCACTTTTTCAAGATATTTAATATCTAGTTAGGATGCTTGTTTTTTTTGTGATGTGATTATTTTAGCTTTTGAATATTACACCGCAATACGAATGTAAACCCCTGAATTTCTCTACATTATCTGCACGATGTGTCGCTGTTTCCTTGTTCCTTGAGTTTGTTCTGGTTGGGCTTCTCTGTTGGTGTACTATATATGAAAAGAGCAACTAAGCAAAATTTAATCTCCACGCCTAACAAAAATTGTCCACGCAGCATTCGACTACGAATGGCAGAGAACGGACTGCGAGGACAAGGGGGCGGAGCTCTCCTTCCTAGGAGCCGAATTGCAGAAGCAACCATGGAAGATGGACCAGGAAAGGAGGACAGACGGCGGTGAGACCTCTGCCCCCAATCTTATGGTGCCCACAGAACTAAGAATACCAGGTATGAGAAGACGCACACGGGACAATACTCATCCAGCTTCATACTTTCTTGGTACACTCTCAAGGATTCGTGAGCGGTCCCACACGGATAGGAAACTTTTTTCTAGGCTAGGCTTCCCAGGAGGTTGAAAATGTGAGGAATCTGATGTGGTACACAAGGGTTCCCTCACGTGGACAGTTCATTAAGTTTTAATTAGCAGCCCGCACCAGACAGAAAAGTTGTACTACAACAAAATTCAAAGTTCTTTTTCTTAGGAAAGGTTGAAGGGGGGGGGGGGATGAAGGGGTTATATTCCAAAGTACGAGAACTGCGACTGAAGTGAAAGTAAACAAACTGGGCTCTACTGAAGGAACATTCACTTGGAGTTCTCAGTCTCAATAGTTACATATTATTTGATATCAAAGAAATGTACCGTGCTGACTTGGTTATTTATATTACAAAATTGTCTTTTTTCCTTTAGTTTCGGTTGACGGAGTGGCTCTCACAAATACTATGAATTCTTTTTGACACGTGAAATAGCCCAAAAAATGTTTGGCTGTTCCAAATGACTGAAGCTTTTCTCACAACAATATTTGTGTCGCCGAAGTTTAGCTTTAGACTGGCAAATATCAATGTCGATTTAAAACATTGTTTTTCGCTGTTTCAGATTATTTTACTAGCCTTTTGAATGCTATATTGTTTAATCTAGTACCGTATTTGCACGAATATAACGTGACCACGAATATAACTTGAGGGCAGGTTTTGATGCTTCCCAAACAAAAAAAATAAATATATTATTACTATTATAACGCAAACCGAAGCAGCGTCAATTTCTCGCACTCGGGGGCATAGCGGAAGTGAAAAGTCAATGGAAATAAAAGAAATATCAGTTTATGTTTTGACTGCACTCATCCTCACTGCTCAGGTCCTTCCGTTTACAATTTGCTTGGCCACTACGCAGCTTGTCTGGTAGTTACTTTTTCTTCGTGCGAGCTCCTCAGCAGCCCACAGTCCAAAAAGGCAGAAAGCAGAAGCACCAACACACAAACACTAGAGGACTAGACCACTCTGGAGCAGAAACTAAACAATGCGCAGGCAGGAAAAAGACTGCTGAACCGATACACCATCACACTTCTTGTTCTGGTGCCTGTGCATAAACAAATGCCTCGTGTTGCACGATTGCGTAAACGCGGTCGGTGGTCTTGGCATGGCTTGTGTTGACTTGACTTGGCTTGGCTTGGCTCGAATTGGCCAGTGCCCGCATGGCGGGCGTGCGCTGAGTTTCTGCGGCGTGCGTGCGTTGTACAAACACAAAGCGATAAAAATGCTTTTTTTATGTTTTCTATTCGCCCCTTCACGTAGCCCAATAGCTAATAAATTCCCTTCCACACCCCCCCCCCCCCCTTCTTTTCTCACCGGATCTTTTGCATTGAGCCGGAAGAATGGCTTTCTCTAGACTCGCGTGCCTCGACTCTGAATGTAACGCGAGGTGTGTTTTGGAGCACGTAATTTCGAGAAAAAAAACTCGCGTTATATTCGTGCAAATACGGTAATCTGCACCCTAAAAGAAGCCAGTGTGACTACTTTCCTGCACAGCCACTTGGAGAGCCAATCACCACAACTTACCGGGGCAACTCAGCGAATGACAATGCCGAAACACAGGTTTAGACCAAAATATGCTGTCACAGTTGTGACATCAAGCATTGCAAAACGTCACGCTTGCATTGGTCAATGTCACAACTCAGACTGCGTATTTTGGTCTAAACATATGTTTCGGCACCGTCATTTGCTAAGCTGCCTCCGTAAGTTGCGGTGATTGGCTCTCCGAGTGTTGTGCGAGAAAGTAGATGCACGGGCTTTTCTTAGAGTGTGTGGTTGTGAGGAAGACTCTTCCAGTGTAACTTAATATACAGTCGTAAACATTAAGAATGTCAACACGCTACCACCAAGAGCTCCGTACTGCCAGCGTTATGCAGATGCAGTAGGGAGTTTTAGTAGGCCGTTTCTGCAGCCCGCTAAGCACCCGCATAGCGCTCCGTAATCTGCCGCATGACCTTGAACTGTGTAAACAATGTTGCCGGCGCGCATGCGCAGTGGCGGCGTTTTCTTTACGGATACCGTAGGGGAGGAGAAAAACAATGTTTTACAACTCTCTAGTGTTCTAGGTGTTACCGTAAAAAAGTAATGGAACACGTTACTTGTTACTTGCAAAATAGAGGAACGCGTTATTGTTACCGTTATTCACAGAAAGTAATGCACATTGCTTTTGCATTACTTTTTATTTATAAATTGACAATAACGTTTTTTTTGTTTTTTTTTGTTTTTGTGAGAGCATTTTTTGACAGTGGGATAACGGGAGCGGGTGTTGAGGTTTTTCTAAAGTGGAACTTTTTGCTTGGGGAACGGACAGCAAAATTTTGAAAATATGTAGAATGAGTACAATAATTAATGATTTGGATCATATTCTACGTTCCAGCTTAACTCCAGATGCAGCTAATGGGACCAGTAAAGCAGTGGCAAAATCGCAAGTCGCTGGGTCTTGTTTGTTTATGATTGGTTGAGCGATAATAGAACACGTCCAGAGACACGGCGAGCGCCATGATGGCGCCCTTTTCACTCTTTCTCATTGGTCCCGTCAGCTTGTAGCGTCAGCTGCGTATGGACTTAAAGGGGCCCTGCATTCCTCATTAAGCCTTTTTTGCGGTTTTCACGTCTCTTGTGGTTCGGGCAACCCAGCGGGCGCGGAAAGTGTAACTAAAGATGAGTGCGTTCTATTTTAACTGGACGTCGTGGAAGTCTCCTCCACCTACAGGGGTGCCCCATGGTGCTGAACACGCTCAACATGTGACGACATCGTGACGTTTCAGGTCCTGGCCAGCTTCTGCCTTACGACTAATGAAAGCCGCTAAAAGCTTTATTATTATTTTTTTTGTTGAAATACAAAATATAAGTGGCGCAAACTGTTTCGATTATTTATGAAAGTAGTTTTTGTTCAGTATCTTAGATCAGAAGAGAAACAAAGGCAGTTTATAAAGTATGGAAACAAGAAATGACCTGTCGACATAACCGCCACCATACGGTGGAAAAGGCGGCGCATACTGGGAAGGTGCAGTGGAATCGGGTGTCGACGCGTGCGGCGCACTGCTGTGAAGCGGCAAGCGTAGAAAGGTCCTGCATGTACGTGGCGGCGCTACAGAACTGTCCTTTACCTTGTGTTTGCGATCGCTTGTGGCCAATGAAGTGTCATGCCGCCGCCTGCTTCATCCAGCCGATCCAGCACATGCTTTAGTGGCGCCCTATTGAGCCGTAGGCACGGAGTGCGGCGGCCGTGAGAGCTCGTTCAGCTCACTACCCCTCCTCTAGTTCACGGCCACCCAAGCCAGGACCAGGGACGTCATGAAGGAAGTTACTATGTTCAGTGTGCTCATGTTCAGTGCAAATTAAAAACCAGTCAAGAGGTCGTTGCAGGGCCCCTTTAAAGGGATACTTCAACAAAATTTGAAATATATTCGTCGTGTTCAAAAATACGTTGAATATGATTCACAATATCCGTAAATGACAATCGAACATTTGTATTTTGAGCCTGGTGGCTCTATGTTTTGTTATAAATGGCCCATTCTGGCAAGCGCTCGGAGAAGGCCCAGCTTAGAGCACGTGACATCCGACGCAATCGTGACGTAGGTCGTCTCGGGATGAGCAAAGCTACCGCGAGGTTGACGTCGAGAGGATGGCCTAGTCGTCCCAGCCACCGAAGCAGCTGCTTTTGTAAGAATTTTGAGTGATGGGTTAATCTTTTATAATCTTGTAGAGGGACAATAGCGACTTCTGGGACACACAAAAGGAATTCTCGGGAAGAGGAGAGTTCCTCCTTCCCCTCTTCTCTCGTCGTGTCCGGAGGCGAGACAATAACCGTCACTACCTCTCAAGGGTCCTAGATGGGCATTACAAACGAGGCGTTAGCGACAGCCACCAGGCGCTCTTTGCTAATCGTTTAATTCGTTTTAAAATTCCTTTTCGTGATTTTTTTAACAAGATATCGGTGTGTTTGATGTGATACTGCTCCTTTGAACACATATAGACCATAAAATAAGCGCTGAAATTTCGTTGTAGTACCCTTCTAAGGTAAAACCAAATATAGAAAGGCGCAAAAAATATACCGTAATATCCCGAGTCATCGCCCATCCCCGAGCCATCGCCCACACCAATTTTTGGGCCAATATCGATTTCCGAAAAAACACCGAGTCATCGCCCACCCCTTCAAATACCCCAGCGCGGACTCTGCGATCCGCGAACACTCATCCTACCCGAATGACGCGGCCGCGGACCTTACAGTTGGAGGACGTCCGTGACAAAGTAAAACGAAGGAGGGAAAGACACTTATTTTGTTTACGCATTTCCTCCGTGAGCGACCCCAAAGTGGTCGTGTATCCGTGCGAAAAGAAAGCGATGGAGATAACAAAATAAGAGTTTGTTCATGTAACCGCGGAGTGTTAGGTCAAAGTCTGTCTCCGCCGAAGGTCACCGCGAACCCGCTCCTTCCCGCCCGTCGCGACCGCGGTTGTGCAATATTTTAGGCAAAGCCAACGCGTAAATAAAGCTTTGCTGGAACGCCCTACACAGACGTTTGCAGAGCGTCCCAACCGTGCATTCATAGCTCGCCGTGCACGGACGCACGTATGTACGCACCAAACTAGAAAGTTGCGCAAGAGCTTGCAATTGACAAGGCGCCCGACTTGGCCCGACGCCAAAGTATTTGCCAACGTGACCGCCGGCTTTCCCGCTTTCCCAGCATTGCTCTTGGTCGCTTCTTTGGTCCGCTCGCTCGCTTCTTGCGCCTGGTTGGTTTTTCTATTTTCTTGTAGACTTCTCTTTCTTTTTTTTTTTTACTAACTAGGAGAACATAGTGGTGACATTCTTTCACGGAACAAACCTTCGCGCTATATGCAGATCGGCGGTGTTTCTAGCGCGTATGCAAGCAACGGACTTCGCTATAGTAAAATATTCTTTCGTGAGCATTTTTTTCTATAAAACAACGAAACTAAATCGAGTTTTGAGTTTGATGTACCTCTTGTGCATCAGCGCTAGATACGCAGAGAAAAATAGGCGGTTTTTTCCGCTTTTTTTAAAGTGTTTGTGCTCACCCACCGAGACATGGCCCACCCCACTTTTTTAATGAATTTCAGGCGGTAGGGGGGTGGGCGATAACTCGGGATATTACGGTAAGTGCTTTTTTCAGGTTTTCGGAAGAATATGTATCGGGTAACGTCACTACGTTATCCGTTACTTGAAATAAGTAACGTAAGTATGTTACCTGTTAGTGTTTTGGAAAAGTAACGATTACATTACAAGGTTACTGAAAAAAGAAAGGTGTTAACAGTAACGACGTTACTTTTAACACGTTACCGCCAAGTACAGAAGGGAACTCAAGCCGCGGCCCCCCCCCCCCCCAGCTTGAGTTCCCTTCCGTACTTGGTTAGCAGAACGCACAAGCCACCACAGCTTTTGCACCATGGAGCTGCCAGATTAGTCTTTAATGATCGCCTGTAGACCTTTACAAGCATTACGAATGAACCTTTTTAACATCTGAAATGAAAAAATACCTTATTTAGACAGCACTGGCATGACGTAGGCATTCATTACTATGTTCATCTAGGTACTCAAAATTCATGTTCAAAGCGATAAAAACAGCTCCGACCTTTCTTGCTTTGTCGTGTCATCCCAACAGACTGGATCGAGGCATACTATGGCGACAAAGTGGATACCTTTGACTGTGACAGCTGCAGGGGCGACACCTTTCCCCCCACCAACTGGTCGGGCCCACAGAAGCCGCAAATGCACCGGCAACTGGACAAGCACCCGTGCCGCTTCTGTCCTCACTCAAGCAATTCCGCAACGGCTGTCGCCATCCACGAGAGGACACACACTAACGAGAGGCCCTTCAGTTGCGGTGTTTGCGAGAAAACATTTGCGCGTAAGGATTGCTTGACAGCTAACGTTAGAATTCACACCGGAGAGAAGCCGTTCAAGTGCAACACGTGCAGCAAGGTGTTTACTCTGAAACGCACCTTGGCAGATCACGAAAGAATTCATACAGGAGAGAAGCCATTCAAGTGCAACACGTGCA